>NW_020861499.1:117272-212513 GCF_003713205.1 Coffea eugenioides
CATTAAGGCTTCATTTCAAGAGCTATACAAAAGACATTTACAAGCTCAATTTGGCAAGTGACTATCCAATCCATTCTCAAAAGTAATTATATCCCTGTAAGGAAAACAAATAACACGGAATGAGCTAAAGCCCAGTGGTATACTACTACATAAGCAACCAAAGTCACATAAGGATGAACTTTCATTTAAAGTGCACAAATAAGCAGTAAAACAAAATGGAAAAGGATACGGTCGGCTCTCAAGAGCCCATTTCCACGCTTGCAATCTTGATCCAACCTCATTGACCCTCCGTCAATGAAAAGTAACCATCCGTAGACATCACTTACATCCAACCGTCCAACTATCATACCCCAACCGGGCCCGCACTCCATTCAGTCATTTTGGTAATACTCGAGTATACCGGAACCAAAGGTCTCATTACCACAAGATTCCACAGTACAGTCCCCGTGGCATGACAATTTTCACGACCAAGCCCTCGCCGGCTCGTTCCAATTGACTACCAAACGGGGTTGAGCTCAGTGATACAGTAAAGCCATTGGACATTCGCCCAAATGATACCAAATCAGTTTCCATGAAGGGAATTCAGTATTTCATATATCAAGTGCAGTAATTCAGTAATGCAAGCACTAGCCATGCATGGAATCACAAGGGGTGAGGGCGGTCAAGTACACCCTCACCTCAATCATTTCCAATAACCAATTAAGCCTTCAAGGCATCAATACACATAGCACAAAGCCACATTATAACAAGTAAGTGAGTAGTATACTCACCAAGCAAGAAAGTGGTATTTCATGCACCACGATCACCAAGACGTCGTGAGCTATCGTCACGCCCTAGAACATGTAAACAAATACCATAAGACTCGATAACGAGTCATAAAGTCAAACCAATTGTCGCCCAATAGGGTTTCATGCATGGAAATTCAAGTGTTAAATACTTAACCTTTACTCAAGTCGAGAATATAGTTTTCTAAATCTCGAGTAAAAAATTCGGGCAGCATGCCCTTTGTGTTTACCAAATTTTCCAGCCATAAGGCTTCATTATTTTTCTTCAATCACAACCCAACAACACACATATAAGCATTTCATGTCAAGAGCCGTTCCATAGGCTCACAATATCATACAACAAGAAACCATACCGAGCCATAAACAACACCAATTCACAACCCCAATAGGGTTTTATAAACATATACAAGCATGAAAGCAAACCAGAAATTAAGAAAGGGCTTTAACCTAAGCCTTGATAAGAAAACCGGATTTGACCTCATAATGCGGTAATGGCACAACTCTCACTACAAATGTCGGATGGGGGTGTAAGACCCACCATTTCGAAGCCACGAAACAGAGCTACAACAATGTAGAAGGCCTCTCAGTCCAAATCCTAGCACAACTAGGTCAAAAGTACCAAATACCAAACCAGAATTACCAAAACAGGTTTGCAAAACACACAAAACTGTAATACGTCAATCTCAGCCTACACAGGTCCAAATGCCGAAATTCCAAAGGCATAAGTTAGCTAAGACATCCAGCTACATTTCCTCAGAAGACACTAACTTCAAAATCCAACCCAATTCCAGTCAAAACAGGCAATTACTATCGCAGTTCGGACATTCTGTGCACCAAAAACAGCAACAGTAAAAATGGCATAACTCACTCTACACTAGTCCAATTGCCCTGAAATTTTGCAGGCACACTAAACTCATCAATACCTACAACTTGAATGTTTTGAACAAAGTCCAATTCGGCCTCTATCTATGACCTAAAATTTCGGGCAGATTAGGGGTTCATGAACCCTAACTTTTCACAATTCCATTCAAATCCAAAATTGATTGCATTGATCAACAATTCACACCCACTAGAGTCAAAGCCCCTTATTACCAACCATCATACTAGTCCACAACATCAAAATCATATGAAACCAGAAAATTCATCATAAAATGGAAAACTTCACCAAATCAAGCCAAACCAAGAAATAAATCATATAATCCATCACTTTAGCCACTTCTAAGCATAATATAACCATCATTAGGTATAGGGAAGAGGTTGTAGCATCACTTACCAAGAAACAAGGGAAAGAGAGATTGTGGACACCTTTGCTCTTCAAAACAACTTCACTACAACCCTTACTAGCACTAGAAGGTAGGATTTTATGGAGTGGAATCTTGTTTATTTGGTTGATTTAGATGATTTGCTAGTAGAAAGCTTGAAGATTGAAGAGTTCTTCTTCTTGCAAGAGAGTGAGAGAGAGCCGGCCAAGGAGAAAGAAAAATGAGGAAATTTTGTGAATTTTTGATATTTAATCCTTTGGTCAAAAAAGTCAAGAAAGTGAATAGTAATTCTTAAAGTCCAACCAATGAGATTGTGACACTTGTCACACTCATTAAATGCATTCCAATCCTTTCTTTTCTCTCTCACATCAATCAAATCTCACTCTCTACTTATCTCTTAACACCCGATAAATTTTACACAGTATCCGAAACTTAACCTTATTGGCCGAATTTTTCCGAACTTATCGCACTAGTGGGTCCCACGTCCAATATATATGCTTAATTTTCTAAAAATTCTCCCATACTAGAAAAATCATCTTAAAACTATAATTAAGCATAAAATCTACCAGAAAATATTTCTAAGCCCGAAAATGCAAAAATATAAGCAATTAAAGGGTAATAAACCCTAGGAAAATATTAGGGTTTTACGGGTTCTCACACTCTCCCCCACTTAAAAGAATTTCGTCCTCGAAATTTCTCACCTTAATCCCCGAATAGGTTTGGGTATTTCTTTCGCATTTCCTCTTCCATTTCCCAAGTAGCTTCCTCAACTCCGTGGTTTCTCCACAGCACCTTTACTAATGGAATCTTCTTGTTGCGAAGCTCTTTGACCTTCCGATCAAGTACCTGAACTGGTTTCTCTTCATAGGCCAGTGATTCATCTACTTCGATATCCTCCGGTTGCAATACATGGGATGGATCAGGATGGTACTTCTTTAGCATCGAAACGTGAAATACATCGTGAATTCGAGATAGACTGGATGGCAGTTCCAATCGATACGCGACCGCTCCAACCCTCTGAAGGATCTTGTAGGGTCCGACGTACCGCGGTTGAAGCTTCTTTCCTTTACCCACTGTAAGACTTCGTAAAGGTGTGATCTTGAGAAATACGTAGTCTCCAACTTCAAACTCCAAGTCTTTTCTTCGATTATCCGCGTAACTCTTTTGTCGACTTTGGGCTGTTTGAAGCCGTTGCCTTATCAACTTGACCTTCTCTTGAGCCTCTTCCATCCATGGAATGGTTGACGGGTCCAGTGCTTTCTTTTCGCCAACTTCATCCCAGTAAATCGGCGACCGGCACTTGCGTCCGTAGAGAGCTTCATACGGAGCCATTTGAATCGATGAATGGAAGCTATTATTATACGCAAACTCTACCAAGGTCATGTGCTGACCCCAGTTGCCTCCAAAATCCAGAATGCAAGTTCGTAGCATGTCCTCGAGAGTTTGAATCGTCCGTTCTGACTGGCCATCCGTCTGAGGATGATAGGTCGTGCTCAAATTAAGTTTAGTCCCCAGGGTTTCTTGAAACTTCTGCCAAAATCGAGATACAAACCGTGGATCCCGATCAGAGACGATGCTCACAGGAACACCGTGTAGTCTTACTATCTCATCCATGTACAGTCGAGCCAACTTGTCCATTGAATATTTCATGTTCACTGGCAAGAAATGGGCCGACTTGGTTAATCGATCAACGATCACCCAAACGGCATCGTGTCCTCTTTGCGTCCTCGGTAAACCGGAAACGAAGTCCATGGTGATGTTTTCCCACTTCCACTCAGGTATCTCCAAGGGTTGTAACAGACCCGATGGTTTTTGATGCTCTGCCTTCACTTGCTGGCAAATGAGATATTTCTGTACGTATTGAGCAATTTCCTTCTTCATATTGTCCCACCAATAGGTTCCTTTTAGGTCTTGATACATCTTGCTGCTGCCCGGATGGATTGTATACTTGGACCGATGAGCTTCCTCCAGAATCTCCATTTTCATCGACTCCACTTTCGGTACCACTATTCGGTTCCGATACTTCAAAATACCCTCAGGACTCAAATTGAAGTCCGTTGTTTCTCCTTTTTCCACCTTCTCTCTCCATTTCTGTACCATCAAATCTTCTTTTTGTGTCTCTTTAATATGTTCCAGTAGAGTGGAGGTAACCCTGACCTTGCCAAATAACACCTTATGGCTCCCTAGACAGGGTTTCCACTCGCACACGGATTCTAGCAAATCCCACTCCTTAATCATTAGCCCTGCTACTTGCACCTTACGACTCAAGGCATCTGCTACCACATTTGCCTTTCCCGGATGATAATTGATTGTACAGTCATAATCTTCCAGAAATTCCATCCACCTTTGTTGCCTCATGTTTAATTCCTTCTGGGAGAAAAGGTATCTAAGACTTTTGTGATCCGAAAACACTTCGAAGGTCACCCCGTATAGGTAATGCCTCCACTTTTTCAGTGCAAAGACAACTGCGGCTAACTCTAGATCATGAGTCGGGTAGTTCTGCTCGTGAAGCTTCAATTTCCTAGAGGCGAAAGCAATCACATTCCGGTTCTGCATCAAAACACACCCCAGGCCTTCTCGCGACGCGTCCGCATAAACCACAAACCCGTCCACTCCATTTGGCAAGACCAGTACTGGAGCCATGGTCAACCTTTTCTTTAATTCCTGAAAACTTGCTTCGCATCGGCCGTTCCAGATAAACTGGCCATGCTTCTTTGTCAAGTCAGTTAAAGGTCCTGCCAGTTTGGAAAAATCCTTAATAAACCTTCGGTAGTACCCCGCTAGCCCTAGAAAGCTACGAATTTCCGTGGGGTTTTCTGGCCTCTTCCAATTTGTCACGGCCTCAACCTTCGCCGGATCCACCGAAATACCTTCGTGAGAGATCACGTGACCTAGAAATGCTACTTTCTCCAACCAAAACTCGCATTTGCTAAACTTGGCGTACAGCTGATGTTCTCTTAATGTTTGTAACACCACTCTCAAATGCTCCTCATGCTCCTCGCGTGTCTTCGAGTAGACCAAAATGTCATCGATAAACACAACAACAAATCGGTCTAGATAGGGTTTGAAAACCCTATGCATTAAGTCCATAAAGGCGGCGGGAGCATTGGTCAGTCCAAAGGGCATAACGGCGAACTCGTAATGCCCGTATCTCGAGTTGAAGGCAGTTTTCGGAATGTCCTCCTTCCTTATTAACAACTGGTAGTATCCTTGTCGGAGGTCCAACTTCGAGAAGACCACTGCTCCTTGCAGCTGGTCAAACAACTCGTCGATGTGAGGTAGTGGATACTTATTCTTGATGGTCACGTTGTTCAGGCCTCGGTAATCAATACACATCCTCAAGGTTCCGTCCTTTTTCTTCACAAACAGGACAGGAGCTCCCCAAGGAGATCCACTCTCGTGAATGAATCCCCGCTCCAAAAGGTCTTGTAATTGCAACTTAAGCTCTTTAAGTTCCGCAGGCGCCATTCGGTAAGGGGTTTTCGAGATAGGTGCAGTTCCAGGTAACAAATCGATTTGGAATTCTATCTCCCGTTCTGGAGGTAAAGCTACTAACTCATCAGGGAATACGTCCGGAAATTCCCTCACTATGGCCACATCTTCTACTTTTAACTTATCCGCAGGGGTGTTAATTAAAAAGGCCAAAAATCCTTGCGCTCCTCTACTTATCAGTTTCCTAGCTCGAATGCCCGAAATTAGAGCAGATGAGGCTAACCTACCCCTTATATCCAACCTCAAGGTTGCCTCGCCAGGAATGTGAAATTCGACCACCTTCGTTTTACAATCCAGTTGGGCGTTATATTTGGCTAGCCAGTCCATACCCAGAATCACATCGTACCCCTTAATGGACAAACTAATCAGGTCTCCTAAAAATCTCTTCTCACCAACCCATACATCGCAATCCCTATAAACCATACTAGTCACCAAACGTTGATTCCCCGTAGGTGTACTCACTTCTAGGTCATAAGGTAAACTAGCAGGTTTTATATCGATGCCACACATGAAATCAGGGTTAACAAACGAATGAGTGGCACCAGGATCAATTAAAACTTTGGCAAAGCGGTGGAAAATAGGGATCGTACCTTCTACAACCTCCGAAGACTCTGGGACCTGATGGGGCTCTAAAGAATACACCCTAGCTGGAACCTTTGGTTTGGACCCATCTCCCTTGGCGGGTCCAGTATTGGTCCTCGGCAGTGGTTGGCTCCCTTTTCCGTCTTGTTTCAGGACCGGGCATGTAGCCAGTTGATGGTCCGCACTTCCACACCGCAGACATTTACCCTGCTTCCTCCAGCAGTTATCCTCGGTGTGGTTTGCTTTCCCACAGTGCCCACAGGGACCGCGAGGTGCCGAAGCCGAGCCACTCTGAGCATTTCCCCTTTGTCCACGCCCAGCTTGACTACCCCTGAATGGAGTCCCTCTGCCCGAGCCGGAGTGTCGGCCACCACCCGATCCTCGTCCGAACTTAGAGGGAGTGCTCTTCTCACCTTGTCCAGACGTACTCCCAGGAAAACCACGTTTCTTAGCCTGGAAGTTTCGGACCTGCAACCGTGCACTCTCAACTCGTTGGGCTTTTTCCATTGCCTCGCTAAACGTGGTAATTTGAGCTGCCGCGAGGTCTTTCTGAATCTCAACGTTCAAACCCTGAATGAAGCGCCTAACCCGTCATTGCTCAGTAATGATTAGCTCAGGCGCGAATTTAGACAGGCGGGTGAACTGACTCTCGTACTCCGCCACAGTCTGAGCCCCTTGCCGGAGCCGGATAAACTCGTCCTCCTTCCTCTCCTGGACTAGAGGAGGGAAAAACTTTGCGTTAAATTCGCGGATGAAGTTCACCCACGTCCTAGGCGTCTGCTCCCGTTCCCATTTCTGCCTAATTACGTTCCACCAGGAACGAGCAGCCCCTTCAAGTTGAAACACGGCAAAAGTCACCTGCCGTTCGTCCGGATAATGTAGAGCTGCAAAAATGTCTACCATCTTCTCAAGCCATTTCTCAGCAACGTCAGGGTCGGGTCCCCCAACAAACTTTGGCGGGGAAAACTTTTGGAAACGTTCGAGAGCTCTATCTTCGCTCTCGACATGGTGGCCAGGGTTCCCGGGATTTCCAGGGTTAGGGTTTGGGTTCTGAGCTTGTTGCTGCACTACTTGTGCAAGCAGATTTGTCATTTGCTGCATAGCAGCAGCGATCTGGGCATTAGGGTCGGCTTGGGGTTCAGGATCAGGTCCAGTCGAGGTTTCCCCTACACCCCTAACCGGTGTGGGTTGTCTAGCACCGCGCCCACGTCCCCGACCACTCCGAGTACCTTCCATAAGTTCCACTCGGTCTAGGCAAGAATACTAAACCACAGTAATAACAAGCCATATAAGTAACACGTAAACTTGCACAATAACACATTTATACAATCCAAGCATAAGCACAACCACACATATATACAAGCCAAACACATATATACAATCAGTCAGTCAAGTACGGCCAAAGCACGTACGTACACAAACGATCCACCGGAGGATAGGCCTATCAAAAGAGATTTACACGTAGCTAATCTAACGACCCTAAACGATTAGCTAAGGCTCTATCCCTATCCCTATGTACATACAAAAACCACCACTATCCAAAAGATGCCTAAAGATCAAGGCCTAGTCAGTCGCCGGGGTCTGGGATCCAGGCGATGGGGTAGACTCCTCCCCAGGGTCGGCCTCCGCACACGACGCCTCGTCGCTACACTCCTCAAGGCCATCGTCACACAGATTAAGGATCGCCTCAGCGCGACCCCTGACCTTGCGCGCTCGCTTAAGCTCTCGCTCTCGTGCCTCCCTCAGTTGGGCGCGAAGGTCGTCAACCCTATCTTCAGCCTCAAGCACATCGTATTCTAGCTCCTTTATACGCGTAGCTTGCTTATCATTCGTCGCCCTATCCTGAATCGCATCGACCTCAAGGCGAGCATTCTCTCTAGCCAATACCTTGCGCTCTTTATCCAGCGCAAACACTAGAGTGTTCGGGTAAGCATATCTCTCCTTACACGGGCACCGTCGAAGATGGTTAGACGGGCTCCAACGAATGACGGCCCCTCCCGGCCGTATCTGATAGGGAATCACGGGGAGTACTTTGCGAGGTCTAGCCCCCGAAGGACTAGCACTAGGGTCACCCTGTCCGGCCATCCTACATCACAAGAACATGTAATCATAAATATAAGCTTAAAGGCCAAAAACAACAATCCTCAAGTCAAACAGTCCTATAACACCCAGGCTAATTCAAACCTAGGCTCTGATACCACCTGTGACAGCCCCACCTTCCCCTAAGGCGAACCAAAGGGGTTAGCGGACTGCCTGCCCAGCTCTCGCCAGGACTACGGTACAGTTACACGCGTTCGAATACGTTTCGGGAAAACAAAAGTGCGCTCGGACAAGCCATAAGTATCAAAATAGCAAAATAAAAAAAAATGGAAAACTGAATAGTGGCCTGGATAGTAGAATCCAAACATCAATTTCACATATACACATTGAAATCCAACATTTACAACCATAGTGGCATGCCACAGACATTCATAATGGAAGTACATATTCAGTTTGCCTATCAAAAGGAAATGAACCCGTTACACATTAAGGCTTCATTTCAAGAGCTATACAAAAGACATTTACAAGCTCAATTTGGCAAGTGACTATCCAATCCATTCTCAAAAGTAATTATATCCCTGTAAGGAAAACAAATAACACGGAATGAGCTAAAGCCCAGTGGTATACTACTACATAAGCAACCAAAGTCACATAAGGATGAACTTTCATTTAAAGTGCACAAATAAGCAGTAAAACAAAACGGAAAAGGATACGGTCGGCTCTCAAGAGCCCATTTCCACGCTTGCAATCTTGATCCAACCTCATTGACCCTCCGTCAATGAAAAGTAACCATCCGTAGACATCACTTACATCCAACCGTCCAACTATCATACCCCAACCGGGCCCGCACTCCATTCAGTCATTTTGGTAATACTCGAGTATACCGGAACCAAAGGTCTCATTACCACAAGATTCCACAGTACAGTCCCCGTGGCATGACAATTTTCACGACCAAGCCCTCGCCGGCTCGATCCAATTGACTACCAAACGGGGTTGAGCTCAGTGATACAGTAAAGCCATTGGACATTCGCCCAAATGATACCAAATCAGTTTCCATGAAGGGAATTCAGTATTTCATATATCAAGTGCAGTAATTCAGTAATGCAAGCACTAGCCATGCATGGAATCACAAGGGGTGAGGGCGGTCAAGTACACCCTCACCTCAATCATTTCCAATAACCAATTAAGCCTTCAAGGCATCAATACACATAGCACAAAGCCACATTATAACAAGTAAGTGAGTAGTATACTCACCAAGCAAGAAAGTGGTATTTCATGCACCACGATCACCAAGACGTCGTGAGCTATCGTCACGCCCTAGAACATGTAAACAAATACCATAAGACTCGATAACGAGTCATAAAGTCAAACCAATTATCGCCCAATAGGGTTTCATGCATGGAAATTCAAGTGTTAAATACTTAACCTTTACTCAAGTCGAGAATATAGTTTTCTAAATCTCGAGTAAAAAATTCGGGCAGCATGCCCTTTGTGTTTACCAAATTTTCCAGCCATAAGGCTTCATTATTTTTCTTCAATCACAACCCAACAACACACATATAAGCATTTCATGTCAAGAGCCGTTCCATAGGCTCACAATATCATACAACAAGAAACCATACCGAGCCATAAACAACACCAATTCACAACCCCAATAGGGTTTTATAAACATATACAAGCATGAAAGCAAACCAGAAATTAAGAAAGGGCTTTAACCTAAGCCTTGATAAGAAAACCGGATTTGACCTCATAATGCGGTAATGGCACAACTCTCACTACAAATGTCGGATGGGGGTGTAAGACCCACCATTTCGAAGCCAAGAAACAGAGCTACAACAATGTAGAAGGCCTCTCAGTCCAAATCCTAGCACAACTAGGTCAAAAGTACCAAATACCAAACCAGAATTACCAAAACAGGTTTGCAAAACACACAAAACTGTAATACGTCAATCTCAGCCTACACAGGTCCAAATGCCGAAATTCCAAAGGCATAAGTTAGCTAAGACATCCAGCTACATTTCCTCATAAGACGCTAACTTCAAAATCCAACCCAATTCCAGTCAAAACAGGCAATTACTATCGCAGTTCGGACATTCTGTGCACCAAAAACAGCAACAGTAAAAACGGCATAACTCACTCTACACTAGTCCAATTGCCCTGAAATTTTGTAGGCACACTAAAATTATGAATACCTACAACTTTCATGTTTTGAGCAAAGTCCAATTCGGCCTCTAGCTATGACCTAAAATTTCAGGCAGATTAGGGGTTCATGAACCCTAACTTTTCACAATTCCATTCAAATCCAAAATTGATTGCATTGATCAACAATTCACACCCACTAGAGTCAAAGCCCCTTATTACCAACCATCATACTAGTCCACAACATCAAAATCATATGAAACCAGAAAATTCATCATAAAATGGAAAACTTCACCAAATCAAGCCAAACCAAGAAATAAATCATACAATCCATCACTTTAGCCACTTCTAAGCATAATATAACCATCATTAGGTATAGGGAAGAGGTTGTAGCATCACTTACCAAGAAACAAGGGAAAGAGAGATTGTGGACACCTTTGCTCTTCAAAACAACTTCACTACAACCCTTACTAGCACTAGAAGGTAGGATTTTATGGAGTGGAATCTTGTTTATTTGGTTGATTTAGATGATTTGCTAGTAGAAAGCTTGAAGATTGAAGAGTTCTTCTTCTTGCAAGAGAGTGAGAGAGAGCCGGCCAAGGAGAAAGAAAAATGAGGAAATTTTGTGAATTTTTGATATTTAATCCTTTGGTCAAAAAAGTCAAGAAAGTGAATAGTAATTCTTAAAGTCCAACCAATGAGATTGTGACACTTGTCACACTCATTAAATGCATTCCAATCCTTTCTTTTCTCTCTCACATCAATCAAATCTCACTCTCTACTTATCTCTTAACACCCGATAAATTGTACACAGTATCCGAAACTTAACCTTATTGGCCGAATTTTTCCGAACTTATCGCACTAGTGGGTCCCACGTCCAATATATATGCTTAATTTTCTAAAAATTCTCCCATACTAGAAAAATCATCTTAAAACTATAATTAAGCATAAAATCTACCAGAAAATATTTCTAAGCCCGAAAATGCAAAAATATAAGCAATTAAAGGGTAATAAACCCTAGGAAAATATTAGGGTTTTACGGGTTCTCACAGTGGGGCTGTCACACAGTTTGTAGTGCAACTAGGTCAAAATGTCAATGTACCAAACCAGAACTGTAAAAACAGGTTACCAAACCGCATTCTGGTTAACGAACCGTAATTCAGGCTACCTAAGTCCAAATCAAGTGATTCCAAAGCTATCCGAAAGCTAAGACACCAGGATACATTTCTTAAGAAGACGTCAACAACCAAATCAGAAGTATTCCCAACCAAATTAACCAATTACAGAAGCAATTATCAAGTTCGGATAGAAACAGGGCAGCAGGGGTATTTCGGTCTTTTCACTGGCTACATTGCTCCGATTGAGGTGAAATTTTGTAGGCATCTCTAAAATATTATTCCCAACAACTTTCATGTTTTAACCCAAGGCTAATTAGTTCTCTAACTAGGAGGAACAGTACCAGGCAGAAAGGGGGTAATCGAAACCCTAATTCCGAAATTTTCCGTTGAATGCGGAAATTTTCCGCAAATAGCCGCTATCTTAACACTAAGGCTTCATTATAAACCATTTCCAACCATCATACATGGCCACATAATATTAATCATATGAAAACAGAAAAATTCACCAATCTTAACTAAAATCAAGAAATAATCCACCAAATCACACTTATAACCGCCACAAGTCCTTAATTAAACATCATTAGATAGAAAAGAGGGTTTCCATAGTCACTCACCTTATCAACACAAGAAAAGGAGCAACTTTGCACTTTAATCTCCCAAACCACTTCACTAATCACCTCACAATCACTAAGAGAGAGGTTTTTATGGAGAGTTTTCAAGTTTAATCGGTTAGTTTGTTGAATTGGGCAAGATTGGAGCAAGGAATTTGGAGAGGTTTTTCTTCTTTTGCTTGGATAGAGAGTCAGCCACAAAGCTTGGGAAATGAAGTGATTTGAATCCATTTTTTTTTGGTTTATTTAGTCAAATGGTAAAAGGATGAATAGTGGTCAAGAATCAAGACTTAATCTCTAAGTGACACTTGTCACTATAATTAATACATGGTTATCCTTTTGTCTCTCTCCACTCTCATCCATATAACAATATCTAATTATCTCTTAGCACCTGGTAAAATAAACCCGGTATCCAAAACTTAACCTAACTGGCCGAATTTTACCGAACTTTCCGCACTAATGGGTCCCACGTCTGATATATGTTCTTAATTTCTCAAAGACTAACTGATACTAGAAAAATCATCTTAAAACTATATTTACGCGATAAAATTATCTGGGGAATTTTTCTAATAAAGAAAATGTCGAAAAGGCGGGCGATCAATAAAATAAACCCTAGGAACTTGGAAAATTTGCGGGTTCTTGCACTCATTCTTTCGGGGCGTCACACAGTGCTTGTTCTACGAATAACTTGTTAAAGTGCTTTCTTGATTTGTTATGTGATATTTGGAAAGTGGTTTTTCCTGATCCATCGAAGTGGGCAGTGTGTACTTTATCGCACTAGCCCTTTCGAGTGGTGACTTGGTTGAAATGTTTTCTCGAATATCTTGCTTGCACTAGTTAAGTACTGAGTGGGGGAACGTACCACACCTTAGGGTGGGAGGGCCTCTTATCCTATCTCAAGTACTAAAACCTTGAATTTGTTGACTAGAGCGTGGACTCGTCAACTAATCTACCAGATAGGGGAACGTACCACACCTTAGGGTGGGAGGGCCTCTTATCCTGACCTGGTAACCACTTGTTGTGACGTCGTTGGGTGAATCCCTCAACTAGTTTATAATGTGACGTCGTTGGATGAATTCCTCGACTAGTTTACAAAAAGGTATACTCGAGTAATACCAAACTCTCTCGTGAGGTGTGCGGGCCCGGTGGGAGTAAGTTGTTTGGAGCGTGTTAAGGAAAAAAATAATGAATCTACATGGACTTTAGATAGTGAGAGTTGATGGAGGGTCAACTACGATTAATTTTGATCAAGTTCGTGGAAATGGCTCCTGAGAGCCCCTGTATCCTACCCTGTGCTGTTATATGCTTTTCTACTTGCTGAATTTAAGCTTGAAGATTATTTACTATTTGTGTTATATGATTGCATGTTTTGGGGCACCACTGAGCTTTAGCTCACCATACGATATTTGTTTTCCTTAACAGGTTTTGGCGTTCGAGAGATTTGAAATCTGCTTTTGGCTTTTGTAAATTTTGTTTTGAATCAGACTATGTATCTTTCGGCTTGGGTTGCCACTTGAAGCTGGAAAAGTGCAAAACCTGAGTTTTGTTTGACTTGTATGAATGTATTTGAATTTTATGACTTCACTTTGTGGTTTGTAATGCATAAATGTAGTTATGTTTTAATCTGATTGGAGATGTACGTAAGAGTGGATGTTCATTTGTCCATTGGTTATGTTATCTCTGAAGTTAATGTGTTCTTAGTGTGTTGGTCGTTTTAAGGATTGGCTTGTTCGGGTGACGAATTTTGTAATGGTTTAAGTCATACGTCGGAAGGGTTTTGCCAGTTTCCTTGCGTGAGTCCTGGCGTGAGCTAGGCAGGCGACCCGCCAACCCTCTGGTTCGCCTTTGGGAGAAGTGGGGCCGTCACTGGTGGTATCGGACCTCCTATCGAGCTCGTGCCGGGAGAGGGTTCTTGTTCTGTGGGGAATGGCCTATTTAGTGTTGAACTAATTGTTATTGTTAAGGGAATTAGATATGTACGTCGTGTGACAGCCCCACCTTCCTCTAAGGCGAACCAAAGGGGTTAGCGGACTGCCTGTCCAACTCTCGCCAGGACTAACGGTTCAGTTTAGAGCGATCTAATACGTTCCGGAACTTACAAACGCGCGTAAACAAGTCAAATTGTCAAAATAAAAAAAATGAATCCGGAGTCGGTCATGAATAGTAACCGACACGTCAAAACCCAACCAAACATCAAGCAAATATTTACATGTTGAAATTAAGCATATACAACCCAAAGTGGTATACCAAAGTCATTCAAAAGTTGATACATGTACGGTTTGCCAAATCAAAAGTGAAACGGACCCAAAAGTACATTTAGGGTTTCAATCAATGAGCTATACAAAAGATATGTCCAACTAGCTCAATTCGGCAACCAACTATCAATTGCAGTCCAAAAGTATTTATTTTCCTGTAAGGAAAACAAAAGGGAATAGAGTGAGCTTAAGCCCAGGGAGATAATACCACTCAAGCAGCAAAGTTCACATAAGTATAAAACTTTTCATTCCAATTCATCAAAAGTAAACAAAGGCACACATTAATGGTGGTGATAAAAGGATACGGGCGGCTCTCAAGAGCCCTCTTCCTCGTTTGCATTCTTGATCGAATCTCATTGACTCTCCGTCAATGTTTCAAAGTAACCAACCGTAGACTCCACTTTACTTCCATTCATTCCACCCAACATACCCCTACCGGGCCTGAACTCCAAACACTTGCACTGTGGTATTACTCGAGTATACCGGAATCGAGAGTCTCTCATACTACAAGATTCCATATAACAGTCCCCAAGGTTCATTAATTGGCACGACCAAGCCCTCGCCGGCTCGATTCAATCAACTACCAATGGGGTTGAGCTCAATGGTAACAATCATGGTCGTTGGATACTCGCCCAAACGACACCAAGTCATGTACTTTCATTTCGTGTAACATTCCATGTAACATTCCAATAACATGAGAAATAAGTGAGAGTGATAAAGTACACCCTCACTTCAATCAATATCGATGGTGCAATAAACATTTAACTCATCAATTTCAAGTATCAAAGCCATATAGTAATACACAAGTGAGTAGTACACTCACCAAGCTTGAAAATGATATTTCATACACCTCCGTCAAAGGAGCGTTGTGAACCACCGTCACGCCCTAAAACATGCAAACAAGGACAATGAGACTCGATAACGAGTCATAAACCAATGCCAAATACTACCAAAATAGGGTTCCATAAGCACACATAAGCATTAGAGGAAACCAGAAAATCCGGAAATGGAGTTAAGCGTTAACCCGGAAAAAAACAGTTTTTGACATCATTTTGCGGTTTTGGTACCAATGGCACTACGATTATCGGATGAAGGTACAAGACCCACCGTTTCGAAGCTAAGAGATAGGGTTAAAATATTGAAGAAGGAAACTCTGTCCAGTTTCGAGTATAACCAGGTCAAAAATGCAAGATACTACACCAGAACCGGAAAAACAGATTCACAGAACGCATTCTGGTTCAAACATCATAAGTCAGCCTACCTAAGTCCAAATCCAGTAATTCCAAAGCCATCCGAAATCTAAGATACAAGGCTACATTTCATCAGAAGACCTCAACAATCAATTCCGAAGCATTCCTAATCAAATTAACCAATTACAGACGCAACTATCAAATTCGGGTAAAACCAGGGCAGCAAGGGTAATTCCGTCGTTTCTCAAGTTACGCTACTCCGATTGACCTGAAATTTTGTAGACATCTCCAAAATATCATTTCCTACAACTTTCATGTTTTAACCCAAGGCCAATTCGGCCTCTAACTATGTACTACAGTGCCAGGCAGAATGTACAATCATAAAACCCTAACTTTCCAAATTTCTTCCAAAACAGAAATTGCTTGTAATTAACCACTTTTTCCACCTTCTAGCTTCCTTAAATCTCATTTCCAATCATCATACATGACCACATAAGCATATTCATATGAAAACAGAAAAATCCCCAATAATTACAAAACTTCACCAATTCAACCAAAAATCAAGATATAATCCATAAAAGTGCATCTTATACTGCCACCAATCATGAATTAAGCATCATTAGAGGGTGGAGAGGGGTCCTTCACAACTTAACTTAGCAACACAAGAGAGAGAGCAACTAGTCACTTTAGCCTTCCAAACAACTCCACAAAACACCTCACTATCACTCCCTTAAGGGTTTCTATGGAGCAAAACCAAGATTCAATGGTTGATTTGGTAGATTGGTGCAAGATTGAAGCAAACCTTGGAGAGCTTTTCCCTTTCTTTTTTTCTTGAAGTGGCCGGCCAAGAGGAAGAAGAAAATGGGGAATTTTTGGTAATTTTTGTGATTTATTTGGTCAAATGGTAAAAGGTGAATAGTGGTCTTCAAGTCCAACCAATCACTAAGTGACACTTGTCACTTTATTTAATGCATCCCTATCTTTTTGTTTCCTCTCACACCAATCCAAAAAGCAACCTCTCATTATCTCTTAGCACCCGATAATTTAAACCCAGTATCCAAAACTTAACCTAGTTGGCCGAATTTTTCCGAACTTTTCGCCCTAGTGGGTCCCACGTCCGATATACGCTCTTAATTTCTCAAAACCTATTCGATACTAGAAAACTCATCTAAAAACTATATTTACTCATAAAAATTATCTAGAAAATTTTCCTAATAAAGAAAATGCAGAAAACAAGCTATTAACCAGAATAAAACCTAAAAATGGAAAAATTACGGGTTCTCACACGTCGGGTAGGAATCTCAAATATAGGTGAGTTACTCTTGGGATTGGCCAGCCTGAGTTGTGAATTATCCTATTGTCAGATTCTTGTACCCGAGTACCAGATATTTCATTCAGTGGTGTATTTGCAAATTGTGAAGAATTTAGTCTATTGCATTATGATAGGACTCGAAAGCATGATTAAATTTGGCAAAGTAGAATCGAAAGGACCAAGTCTAGTTTTTGAAAGTTAAAAGTGAAGAGCCAATAGTGAGATCTTGAAGATTAGTGCCAATTCTATTTTTAAGATGAATAATTTTACTAGTCGTTCAATGGTAAATGGAATATATGCCATCTCTTACCCAAAAAAATAGGTTTAGACTTAGAATTTGAGTGAAATCGTAGTTTAAGTGAGAACTATGCAGTTGTGAATAGCTCTAAACCTTGAGGAGAGTTTCCAAAATTGAGGTGAGAGAAGTTTGACGAATTTGCCATGTGAGGTGAGTTCTTGATGACATTGTGACTCCTTAAATTTTATTGGAGGATTATTTGGGGCTAATGTCCAATAGGATAAAGATAACTAGTTGTTAGGTTATTAGAAAAGCCAATGTATGGAATGTTTGAGATCATGTAGAATACTTAAGAGCCATTGATGTACTCAAGTAATGATCATATTATTTGATTTGATATTAGAAGTAGTAGATCTATAATTTACTAAGGAATTTTGATTAGTGTTACTAATAGGGTAATTGGATTAGTAAATGCACTTGAACGATTGTCACCTTGACTATACACGGTAGTCAGTATAACATAAACGTCTATCAATGGATAAGAGTAAGTCAAGACTCAGGTTAGTGGTGCTTTAACTATTAAGGCAAGGCTTAGATGGATGAAATAAGAAAATGAATTCTTTTGCAGTGGAATTCAGAGAAATGTAATATAAGGAGTAGGTGGTGATTATTAGGGCAATGATGTTATGGTGAATCGTTGCAGTTTATGAGTCTAAAGAAATATTTATCTAACATGTTTACAAGTTGTGGATATAACAATTATCGATAACAAGAAGCAGGAAAGGGTGAGAACATGAATAATATGTTAAAGTTAGTAAATTTGATCTATTTGTCAGCTCATACGTTTAGAAGAAAGGACAGACTAATGATGAAGCCATGACTTGATAGATCTAGTGAATGGGATGCTATTATTGGGATATTTGAGCATAAAAAAAATTCGAAATTGAATTGTTGTGAATAAAGGTAGGAATTTCAGGGATCTACCAGCTCTATTATGGATAGAAACCAATAGGTTGGGATGATTGAGTCGGAACTTTGCCATGTTTGGATATTGAATGTACTTAAAAAGACTTGTTTGACTTCTTAAGTGTTCCTAAGCTTCATATATGTGGTAATTGACTTTGTTATATGATGTAACTTAATTGATCATGAATCTATTTTGTAGTAATAATATAAATGGAATGAATGTGTTTCTGGGTTATGATTAATCACATATAATTGATTATTACACATTTGTACATAGACTAGTTGTGAGAGTTATAGAGTGTAAGGAGTGATAACGTTAAGTGAAAACGTCAGATTGTGATGTTATCTTAGTTATAGATTGTTTAATTCGGTATAACGCTCAGTTGAATTGTAAACTAAAGTAGTTGAATTTTATATACTTGGGAAAACAGTCGATACAACACTTAGATCGGAAAGAGAAAACGCTAAGAAACAAATCTCTTTGGTTAAGATTTTGGTGGAAACATGAATGATTAGACGAAGTGATGTGGAAATTGGAAGATAAAATAAGGAAAGAATACCTGGAACTTTTTACGATTAAAAGTGTGAAATTTCGAGGAGGAAATTTTCTTAAGGGGGGAAGAATGTGAGAACTCGGAAATTTATGTGTATACTTTGAATTTATTTCATTACATTTAATCCGTTATTAGAAATATTACATGTGTCGCGCCCCACTTTTTGATGTATGTGGTGTGAGTGTGTGAGAGTGATTAGTGTGTATGATATACATGTGAACGTGTGCGAAATGAAAAGTAAAAGGCCATGGGACTTAAGAATGCGACGATTTGGCCAAACAAAGTTCAAGAAAGGGTTTTTTAATGAAAATGGAGTCGCCACTTGGTATAGAGTTAGGGTGTACCAAGTCACCCAAAAATGATTTTTGTTTTTGAATGAAAAAAGTAAATAAACCCTTTTAGAGAACTTTTGGGTCTACGTAACCAAAAAGAGGGATCGGGGGTCACATTTGATGAGGGAGAAGGCAAAGGCAAGGCCTAAGGCACTCCCTCACCCTAGCCAAGGCTAGTTGCGTGACTTAACCCAACTTTCCTAATTTTTCTACCCAAGGTATGTATTGCGTGTAGGATATGTCTATATGAATGCAAAAACCTAGACCTAGGGGGACATGGGGGAAATTTCTCTTCAAAGGTTGAGTGGTGCCAATCACATTAATTGTGAAGCCCAATAATGATCCTTTGGAGAGGTCACACATAATCCTAAATGACGTAAAAATGAGTGGAATGCATGCCATGTGAAAATGTGAGTTTGTGTGAAGTGAGAGAAATGATAAAAATAATAGGATGTAAGTGGAGGTGTGCAAATGTCTTTACAAGGTAAGGTGAGTAAAGAATGATAATGTGAAAATAACATAAAGTGCATGTGTGCGAGTGATATGGTTTAAGTGAAAACGTCCAAAAGTAGTGTGAAGTGAGAATGTGGAAAAAGGGATAGAATATAAAGTAGAAGTGTATAGGATAGCGAATACATGAAATGCATGAACCCTAGAGGAATGCAAGCAAAACGGGTACGGGGACTCCTAACTTTGTGACTTTAATTTTCCCTTTGATTAGAAAGGAGAACTAGCGTGCTAAGGCTATTTTGGAGCCACACTCGCTCGTTTCCCTTATCGAAAGGGGACTCTTCAGGCAAATGTATCCTATAACTAGTATGAGGTGCAAGAATCCTAAAATGAGGGGAAAAGGGGTTCGAGGAGCATGCCAAATGATAAAAACTAAGAAAAATGCATGAAATGTAGTGAACATGCAAGTATGTACTAACGAAAAGGGATGGCCTATTGGGTCTAACGTTGGACTAGCCCTTTCTATGAATTCCTACTAGCATTGGACTAGTGGAAACGGAACAAAGAACCACAACTAGCGTTGGACTAGTATGGTGATGGAAAAGGGGCCACTACTAGCGTTGGACTAGTGTGGGGACGTACATTCATCCATCAAGTTCATTTATGATTATAGAAAGCAAGTAGGCATGCAAATCATCTATAATCACGTAGCACGTAACACTTAGCATGCTCGACTAGATGCAAGAGCCTAATAAAGCACTTAACACATAACACATAGGCATGCAACCAAGCTAATGAACCTATTACATTTGCTAACTAAAACAAAAGGGGAAGGGGAAAATGGACCAAATTGCTCGCCAAGCCCTATCTATTACAAGCCAAGAGGTGTACACATACCCCATAATGAATAACTTAAATAAAAAGCAAAAGTAAATGAAATGATTTAAGGAAAAGCAAGGAAAGCCAAGTAGACATGCAATTCTCATTTAGCACGTTGGACCACATAGGAGAGAGGCAAAAAAGATAAAAGAAGTTATACCTCTCTTGAGTTGATGTCCTAAATGGAGTGAAATCATTTATTTATCCTCCAAAATAAAAGAAATGGTCAAGGTACCAATTTATTTGGGAAAATAGGCAAACACAAGCTCACTTGGTCATAAAGCCCCTAAAGTCATGAATTAAGTGCAATTGAAACAAAGCATAGTAATTAATTAAAACAAACAAGCAATGAAATTGTAGAATTAAAACTGCCAAGGATCAAATTGAGGAGATTATTCAATTGGTTGGGTCATAGTAGCATTAAACACAAATTAAGGGCTTAGAATGCAATTTTTTGAAATCATTTTCATGCAAAAGCATGCAAACAACGTAGAAGCTTAGGCAATTTCCAGCAGCAACTACGTCCATTTCATCATACAAACAAGTTCATCAAACCAGAAATTATTGATCCAAATCAAAACATGAAATTTGTTTGCAGGATTAAGATGGCAAATCTGGTTTAAATCGACAACAAAAGAAGGGAAGGAAATCGCAGCAAAACTTTTCTTTCGGCAACCACAGACCAAGCAAAACTGCTAGTTTCTTTCTGCTGCAAATAGCATGCGCATGAAAACATTTCATGAATTCCAATGACCATGCCGATTCATCAACCAATCTTACAAAATTCAACCCAACAGAAGACCATTCAATGACACAAGATCATTATGTTCAAACATCAGAAAATTCAGACAAAAGATCATGCCAGCATCGAAATAGCATTCTGCAAATTTCAGCTACAGTTAGCTCCTTATGTGTTTGAAACTGCAGAAATGTTTCATTATTCACTCCAAGCTTGTCCGTGTGAAAGGGTCCAAGTGATGTCTGTTTATCAGTGCAACAAAACGAAAATGAATACAAGACTTTCAACTCATGTTATCAACCTCACTTAGCCACAGCCGTCTATCCTTAGAAGAACTAATCACAGCAATTAAGTGTAAAATGCAGCAAAATGGTGCAATGGCTGCAATAAATGGGCTTGCCATATTGCAGCTGAACTCTATCTCGAAACATAACTCTACTTCACAGCATACATGCACACAGCATTCCAATTAAATGGCAAACAAATCAAACACTTTAACTATGTAAAAACTTCAGCAAACGGACATGCAAGCCTGCTGCATTTTCATTTCCAAACTCAAATTTCAGACCCAAGCGCTCTGATTTGCTTAAAATTTTTTACCAAAAATCATAACTTGAGACTAAGCAACAAAATGCATATCTTCAACGTTCAAACAAGCAAGAACATAAGAGGAAATAAAGCAGATTCTTGGAAGCTTTCATGCAAAAATGGTTCGGCCAAGACACACATATGCAGGATACCGACTTAAACTCCAGATTTATCGATACCCAACCAGTCATGTTGAAGCAAAAATAGAACTATTAAACAACCAAGAAATGCGAGTGAACAACTAAAGACGAAAGCTTTCATCCTTAAAAGGAGAATACAATACCTTAATCGAAGGAAAGGAAGAAGAAAACTCGGATGATTCGGCCAAGCTGTCAGTGGAGAGAGCTACGATGATGACCTGATTGCCTCCTTCCAATCCCAAATCCCTCTTCGTCCTCACGGTTGAAGCTCTTCTGGTTTTGTTTTTCTTCAGCAGTCCGCAACCCTCCCCCAACAATCTTCCTTTTTTTTTATCTCTCAAGCTCACGGCTTTTCCTAGCCTTTCGTTCCTTTCTTCCTGGTTTCTATCTCAGCCCAGCCGCCCCTTGTTTTTCAAAAACCCCCAGCTCTCTCTTTCTCTCCAACTCTCTGTAATCTCTCCTCACTTAGTTTCCAGCCGCCGTCAACTTAGCCTCCCCTTTCTTGTTTTCTTAGCCCTCCGCTCAGTTTTTCTTTTTTTTCCGCCCCCACTCTAAAACCTCTGCCCTCCTCTTGCGGCTGCTGTTTTCTATTTATATAGGACCTCAACCCTAAACTCCCAACCATTTCTTCCATATTTGCAGCCAAGGGGCTGACCAAGCCCTCCCTTGCAAGTTGCGAAAAAATGCAGCTTGCATGCTACGGGCTTCTTTTTTTTTTTTTTTTAATAACTTTACAAATAACCATATAAATAATATAAATAAAGAAAAATACAATTTATATAAAATCGGATGAACAAACCTAGGAATAAAAGATAAAACGAAAATGCTAATAATTTTTCTTTTTTCCTTTTCTTTTTTTTAGTGAAAACAAAACAATTTTCTTAAAAAAATGAGAATAAGATGAACTGAACAAGAAATAATAAAAATAAAATAAATCAATAACCCAAAATCACCTAGAGTAAATAAATAAAAGAAAGGCTAAAATTTTGGTGTCTACAGTTTGCCCCTCTTTGTCTGAGTTTTGGAAAAATTTGAGGCAAAGAAGTAGACACCAAATACTTACCCGTGTTACTCGGCTGTGAACGACTCGAACGATGGGGACTGACCCATTTTGACGAGATTGACTGGGACGAGAAATTTATAATGGACTGATCTGAACAAGAAATTAAAAGACGGGACTAACACCAACATGAATTTAAAATCGGGACTGACCCGAGGGGACTGACCCCAACATGAAATTTAAATTCGGGACTGACCCCAACATGAATTTTAAAATCGGGACTGACCCGAGGGGAACATGAAATTTAAATTCGGGACTGACCCGGGACTGACCCGAGGGGACTGACCCGAATAAGCTTTTAATCATGGGACTGACCCGAATAAGCTTTTAATCATGGGACTGACCCAAATAGGCTTTAAATCATGGGACTGACCCGAATAAGCTTTTAATCATGGGACTGACCCGAATAGGCTTTAAATCATGGGACTGACCCGAATAAGCTTAAAAGTCATGGGACTGGCCCGAATAAACTCAAAATCATGGGACTGACCCGAATAAGATTTAAAATCATGGGACTGAATTTAAAATCATGGGACTGACCCGAATAAAAATTTAAAATCATGGAATGCACGCTAGTGGGACTGACCCACGGCTAGCGGCAGGGTAAAATGAAAGGCGCACTAGTGGGACTGACCCAACTGCTAGTGGCGGTACAAAATGAAATGCTCACTGGCGGGACTCACCTCACGCTCCAGTGGTTGTGAAAATGAAATGCTCACTGGCGGGACTAACCTCACGCTCCAGTGGCTGTGAAAATGAAATGCACACTGGCAGGACTAAACCTCACGCTCCAGTGGCTGTAAAAATGGAATGCACACTGGCGAGACTAACCTCACGCTCCAGTGGCGATGTAAATGAAAATGCTTACTGGCGGGACTGACCCACGTTCCAGTAGCGATGTAAATGAAATGCTCACTGGCGGGACTAACCTCATGCCCCAGTGGCTGTGAAAATGTCTTGACAATCGGACAGTGGGATCAAACCCGAGCCTGCCGTGATGAACTTGATTTGATTTTTTTTTTGATTTTTGATTTTTGATTTTTCCTGACTGAGAGAGACTTGTCGAAATAATTTGCCCCAGTGTAGTGAATTGGTCAGTGGGATTAGACCCGAACCTGCCGGGGTGTGAACGGTCAGCGGGATAAAACCCGGTCCTGCCGAGGTTGGCGGGATGAAACCCGGTCCCGGTCCTAATGAAGTATGAACGGTCAGCGGCATAAAACCCGGTCCTGCCGAGGTTGGCGGGATAAAACCCGGTCCCAACATGATTTTTGTGAAGTTTGTGAATGGTCAGTGGGATAAGACCCAGTCCTGCCATCCAATTGGTCAAGAAATTGAATTTGATTTGTCAAAAATCAAGAAATTAAATTTGATTTTCCAAGTAACAAGAATTTGAACTTGATTTTTGATTTTTGACTTTTGAATTTTCTGATTTTTCGAGAGAATCTTTTTTCAAAAATAATTTGCCCCAGTGTAGGGCCTTCTCTTTCTTCGGCATCGGCCTTCCACAACTCAGAAGCTTTTCGTCGACTTCAACTGTGAATACCTGCACAGGGGGCTTACCAAAATATGACATGCACTCAAATTTCCATGAAAAGAGCAGCGTGATTGATTTGAAAAATGCATTATTTGATTCTTGGACGAAATCCTCAATTGGACTACACAAATATTTGCCCCTGTGTAGGCTTGTTTTCACGAAATCTTATAAACAACAATTTGCCCCAGTATGGGCCATTTAATTGCAAAAACTTGTTTGGATGACTTTCCATTTATTTCCAAAATGTAGAAAGTACTCATATATACAACGTGAAGAAATTTGAATGTTGAGTTCATGCAGAAATTTCATGATGAATCTCTCAGAATAACACCAAAGTACAGAAGATTTCTTCCTCACTTTTAGCATCGGTGCTAAGGGTAACGGATCACCACCTCTTGTTGGCTCATTTTTCAGGAGCAATCGAGTGGGGCATTATTTCTGATTTAGAAATGGGAGGTCAAGATTTGTCTTATTCTTGTGCCCAAATGATATGTAATCCCTTCAATACCACATCTTAGTGAAAGCAAATAGTATGTCTGTGACGCCCCGAAAAAAAAAAAAGAGTTTGAGAACCCGGAAATTTTCTAATTTTCTAGGGTTTTTTTTTTTTAAAAATCGCTCGCCTTTTCTACATTTTCTTGATTAGAAAAATTCCCCAGATAAAGTTATGAGCAAAGATAGTTTTAAAATAATTTTTCTAGCATTGGGGTAGTTTTTGAAAAATTAAGGATAGAGAAAGGACGTGGGACCCACTAGTGCGAAAAGTTCGGAAAAATTCGGCCACTAAGATTAAGTTCCGGATACTGTGTAAAATTTATCGGGTGTGAAGAGATAAGTAGAGGAGGTGAAGTGATTGATGTGAGAGAGACTTAAAGGATAGAAATGCATTTATTAGAGTGCCATGTGTCACTTGCTCATTGGTTGGACTTTTTGACTTTTTACCCTTAAGTTAAATATCTCAAAAATTGACTAAAAATCACCATTTTCTCTCCTTGTTGGCCGACTCTTGAGAGCTCAAGAAAGAAGAAAACTACTCCAAATTTTCAAGCTTCCATTTAGCTCAATCTTCCAAACCAATTGCATCAACTAGTTTCTACTCCATTAAAGTCTTCCATTTGGTGCTAGTGAGTGTTTTGGTGAAGTTTTTTGGAGAAGCTAAGGTGGTCTACAACTTCCTCTTTCTTGTTTACTTGGTAAGTAGTGATTGACTATCCTCTTACACCTAATGATGTTTAATTTGTGCCTAATGGTGGCTATGGTGTTGGAAATTGTGGTTTATTTCTTGGTTTGGAATGAATTGGTGAAGTTTTTATTTTATTGAGGAATTTTCTGGTTTAATGTGATCATGATGTTGTGTTTATTTATGATGGTTGGTAATGAGGGGTTATGACTCTAGTGGATGTAAATGATTGGTAATTGCAACCAATTTTGGGTTTGGAAGAAATCTGGAAAATTAGGGTTCTTGGTTCTTCATTCTGTCCGAAATTTTTGGTCCTATATATAGGCCGAATTGGCCTTGGCTCAAAACATGAAAGTTGTATGTATTGATGTTTTAAAGGTGCCTGTAAAATTTCAGGTCATTTGGAGTAGTTTAGAATGAGATAAGCCGAAATTACTATTGCTGTTCTGGGTTCATCAGGATGTTAGAACTATGTCTGAAATGGGTTGTTTTGACTGGAATTGCTTTGGATTTGGGTGTTGAGGTCTTCTGATGAAATGTAGTTTGATGTCTTAGCTACCGCATTCCTTTGGAATCAATGCATTTGGACCTGTATAGACTGAGTTGGACTGATTACAGCATAGTATGATTTGTAAACCTGCAATTACGGTTCTGGTTTGGTATTCTGCCTTTTTGACCTAGTTGTGCTGGGATTTGGACTGAGTGACCTTCTACCTTGTTATAGCCCTGGTTCTTAGCTTCGAAATGGTGGGTCTTACACCCTAATCTGATAATCGTAGTGCAAGTTGTGCCATTACCGCAAAGTGACGTCCAAAACTGTTTTTCTGGTTTGAGCTAAACCTTCGTTTTCGGACTTTTCCCTAGCTTGACTTGTACTAGTACTACTTGGAGCTTGCTGAATGGCTATGGGATGAACTTGTTGTTGTTGTGTGTGTACCTTTGGGACTGGCTGAGGATATAATGAAGCCATGATGGCTGGAAAGTAAGGAAATTCAGGGGAAGTGCTGTCCGAACTTTTGAAGGAAGTTATTTGCATTGAGTTTGTGATTTAAGACTTGGATTTGAGCAAGGCAATGATACATGATGGATAGTTTCGGAGCCGTGGAGGTGAGTGACCTCAAACTATTTCTAAAAGTATTTATGAACCGTTTCTTGCATTATTTACTTTTGAACTGTTTCCAAATTTAATGTTGGAACTGTTTTCTTACATATCATGCGTGCTTGCATATCAGTGTCTTGTTATTATTGATTTTTGCTTTCAATGATTGTTAAAACGAGTTTTCTAGGCGAGTGTGTACTTTATCGTACTCGACCTAAGTAAATATGAAATTTTCAATGATTAATGATTAAATGCTACTTGCGCATGAATGTAAGCCTTTTGGGCTGAACTGGCCATTGCCCCTTGTTACCGGTCGTCTCGAGCCAGAAGCGGACTCGGTCGGGCGACTAGGAACTTGGGTGAACGTTTCGGTATACTCGAGTATTACCTTGTAGGTTGGTGGAGCCTGGCCAAAAGCCAGGGACGGGGTGAATGAATGCACGAATGAAAATAATGAAATGCAATGAAATGACAGGAGAACGAATGTATCCTTTGCACGAATGTTACTATCGCTTCCCATTGTACATGTTCCTTGAATTATTGATACTCCATATTTAATGTTTTGTAAATGTTGAAATTGTTTTTGGACTTATCATTTGATTTGAATTGAACATCATTGAAATGAACTATGATTAAACCGATTTGATTACTGATTTTACTGGTTACTCGCTGAGCTTCTAGCTCACCCCAAAATGTTTTATTCCCCTCCACAGGGCTCAAGGCGAAGGAGTGGCTTGTAGCGTTTATTCATGGATTATATCATGTGTGGCTTGAACTTGGATTTCCTTTTGTGTAATGGTTTATATTGGGATTGTATTGAACGTTTAGAACGTTTAGAATTGATTGGATGTGTAATAGTCTAGTTTTGGACTTCCTCCTGTATACTAATTGTGATCAAGGATCAGAGTGGCGCAGTGGAAGCGTGGACTCTTCGCTTTTGATATGTAAATGTTGGAATATTTGATTTATATTGGAGATTTTATCTTGTATTTGTTTGAGGATTGTAGTGAACGACTGAGTTCCGGCGAGAGCTGGGCAGGCGGCTCGCCGAACCCTCTGGTTCGCCTTAGGGGGAGGTGGGGCCGTGACAATGTCACCCCTATTTCTTAAGAAAATTTAGTCAACATATAAGCTTTAAGATTGCAACAAATGGGTAGAAACGATAGCTAAACATGCGAAAACCGGTTATACCCTTATGATCATGAGTGATCGATGGATTTTTATGAGCATAATCCTCACTTTGGGTTGTCATGAAGGAATAAGTCAACGATGGACTTTTATGGGCTTGTAATGTGGCTTGAAGACGATAGTTAAAGAAATAATTTTCAAGGACATTGCACCGAAGATCGCATTTTTCAACATTGCCCTCATCTGGACTCCAGATTTTGGAGTTTGTTTGACTTTTTATCATCCCTCAACAGGGTCTTTCAGCATCAAATCTTTTTGCATTTTTCTTTTGCATTCGTTTCGCTCGCATTTCCTTTTTCTTTTCCTTTTCTCAAAAGTGCCCTCGCGGAGTTTCTCATGAAGAGCAGTGTCAACCTCACACCTAATCAATTCAGAAATACATTCAAAAAAATTTCTTGGCATCAGTACATGAATATCACTTGCCAATTAGAACATTCCTTGATGGAGATATTGTAAAGAACAGAAGTCAGGACTTTCGGCTTTTGTAATGGGGTCAGGTGGGGTGCTTAGAAAAGTTAAGGCTTGAAAACGGATTTCAAAAGTGGTTTGAAGAATCTGAGACCGCATTATTGCGCCAGCCCTATTTTAGAGCTAAATCAAAATTTGCCCCAGTTTATGCTCACTTGAGGCTTTTTCTCTTTCATTTTCTTTTTTCTTTTGACTTTTCGGCCTTTTGCCATTCTTTGAAACTTTCACAAAATTTGCCCCAGTTCAATTTTTGAACTGAGGTTCTCTTTTCTTCTTTTGCTTTTGATTTTGTTGCTTTATCACTTTCCACTTCTTGAAATTTTCTTTTTCAACTCAAACTTGCCCCAGTGTGGGGTTTGCGATTCTCAGGGGTTTTGCCAAACGAAATAATTCATTTTGAAGGCTCAAAAGGGATAACTAGGGATAGAATGTCTGATTGGAAAAGAAGAGGGCCTGACTTTTATTCTGTTCCTTACAATAACTCTGAAAAGAAACTTTCATTAATGCGAAAGTTCTGGCATGTATCTGAATTAACTGACTGAGGAAGACCCTTACTCATTCATATCTATGGAACATAAGTGATCCACCGGACAGAACTTGTCCTTTTTCCTCTTTTCTTTTCTTTTCAAAATTGAAACCCAAGTAGAATCAAATTTCCCAATTCGCGGTTCCCTTTCCCCTTTTTTCCTTTTTCAAAATTTCCCAATCTCCTTCCCCAATGTGGGGTGCGATCATATGTGCACTCGAAAAGAACCACCAATTTTGGCTCAAATAGGGATGCAAGGGGTGATCAGTGTTTAGGTTGTAGAAACGACGGCCAAAATATCATTCTTACACCTCATGACAACCAAAGTAACGAAATGGTTATTGAAAGTCCATTCCCCTTTTTGATATTTGAAAATTTTCCAATATAGGGTAGTGATCATCAATGCATTTATTTGGAACGAAATTATTCTTTTAAAGGCTCAAATTGTCACAGCCCCACCTCCCCCTAAGGCGAACCAGAGGGTTCGGCGGGCCGCCTGCCCAGCTCTCGCCGGGACTCAGTCGTTCACTACAATCCTCAAACCAATACAAGATAAAATCCCAAATATAAATCAAATATTCCAACATTTAAAATATCAAAAACGAAGCGTCCACGCTTCCACTGCGCCACTCTGATCCTTGATCACAATTAGTATACAGAAGGAAGTCCAAAACTAGACTATTACACATCCAATCAATTCTAAACGTTCTAAACGTTCAATACAATCCCAATATGAATGATTACACAAAAGGAAATCCAAGTTCAATCCATACATGAAATAATCCATGAATAAACGCTACAAGCCCTTCCTTCGCCTTGAGCCCTGTGGAGGGGTATAAAACATTTTTGGGGTGAGCTAGCAAGTAACCAGTAAAATCAGTAATCAAATCGGTTCAACCATAGTTCATTTCAATGATGTTCAATTCAAATCAAATGATAAGTCCAGAAACAATTTCAACATTTACAAAACATTAAATATGGAGTATCAATAATTCAAGAAACATTTACAATGGAAAGCGATAGTAACATTCATGAAAAGGATACGTTCGTTCTCCTGTCATTTCATTGCATTTTTGGTTTCATTCGTGCATTCATTCATCCCGTCCCTGGCTTTTGGCCAGGCTCCACCAACCTACAAGGTAATACTCGAGTATACCGAAACGTTCACCCAAGTTCCTAGTCGCCTGACCGAGTCCGCTTCTGGCTCGAGACGACCGGTAACAAGGGGCAATGGCCAGTTCAGCCCAAAAGGCTTACATTCATGCGCAAGTAGCATTTAATCACTAATCATTGAAAATTTCATATTTATTTAGGTCGAGTGCGATAAAGTACACACTCGCCTAGAAAACTCGTTTTAACAATCATTGAAAGCAAAATCAATAATAACAAGACACTAAGATGCAAGCACGCATGATATGTAAGAAAACAGTTCCAAAAGTAACTTTGAAAACAGTTCAAAAGTAGATAATTCAGGAAAGCGGTTCAAAAGTAAATTTGGAAACAGTTTGAGGTCACTCATCGCCATGGCTCAGCAATCATCCATCAAATATCGTTGCCTTGCTCAAATCCAAGTCTTAAATCACAAACTCAATGTAAATGAGTTCCTTCAAAATTCGGACAGCACTTCCCCTGAATTTGTTAACTTTTCCAGCCATCATGGCTTCATTACTTCCTCAAATCAGTCCCAAAGGTACACACACAACAACAAGTTCATCCAATTTGAATGTTGAGTTCATGCAGAAATTTCATGATGAATCTCTCAGAATAACACCAAAGTACAGAAGATTTCTTCCTCACTTTTAGCATCGGTGCTAAGGGTAACGGATCACCACCTCTTGTTGGCTCATTTTTCAGGAGCAATCGAGTGGGGCATTATTTCTGATTTAGAAATGGGAGGTCAAGATTTGTCTTATTCTGTGCCCAAATGATTATGTAATCCTTCAATACCACATCTTAGTGAAAGCAAATAGTATGTCTGTGACGCCCCGAAAAAAAAAAGAGTTTGAGAAACCCGGAAATTTTCTAATTTTCTAGGGTTTTTTTTTTTTAAAAATCGCTCGCCTTTTCTACATTTTCTTGATTAGAAAAATTCCCCAGATAAAGTTATGAGCAAAGATAGTTTTAAAATAATTTTTCTAGCATTGGGGTAGTTTTTGAAAAATTAAGGATAGAGAAAGGACGTGGGACCCACTAGTGCGAAAAGTTCGGAAAAATTCGGCCACTAAGATTAAGTTCCGGATACTGTGTAAAATTTATCGGGTGTGAAGAGATAAGTAGAGGAGGTGAAGTGATTGATGTGAGAGAGACTTAAAGGATAGAAATGCATTTATTAGAGTGCCATGTGTCACTTGCTCATTGGTTGGACTTTTTGACTTTTTACCCTTAAGTTAAATATCTCAAAAATTGACTAAAAATCACCATTTTCTCTCCTTGTTGGCCGACTCTTGAGAGCTCAAGAAAGAAGAAAACTACTCCAAATTTTCAAGCTTCCATTTAGCTCAATCTTCCAAACCAATTGCATCAACTAGTTTCTACTCCATTAAAGTCTTCCATTTGGTGCTAGTGAGTGTTTTGGTGAAGTTTTTTGGAGAAGCTAAGGTGGTCTACAACTTCCTCTTTCTTGTTTACTTGGTAAGTAGTGATTGACTATCCTCTTACACCTAATGATGTTTAATTTGTGCCTAATGGTGGCTATGGTGTTGGAAATTGTGGTTTATTTCTTGGTTTGGAATGAATTGGTGAAGTTTTTATTTTATTGAGGAATTTTCTGGTTTAATGTGATCATGATGTTGTGTTTATTTATGATGGTTGGTAATGAGGGGTTATGACTCTAGTGGATGTAAATGATTGGTAATTGCAACCAATTTTGGGTTTGGAAGAAATCTGGAAAATTAGGGTTCTTGGTTCTTCATTCTGTCCGAAATTTTTGGTCCTATATATAGGCCGAATTGGCCTTGGCTCAAAACATGAAAGTTGTATGTATTGATGTTTTAAAGGTGCCTGTAAAATTTCAGGTCATTTGGAGTAGTTTAGAATGAGATAAGCCGAAATTACTATTGCTGTTCTGGGTTCATCAGGATGTTAGAACTATGTCTGAAATGGGTTGTTTTGACTGGAATTGCTTTGGATTTGGGTGTTGAGGTCTTCTGATGAAATGTAGTTTGATGTCTTAGCTACCGCATTCCTTTGGAATCAATGCATTTGGACCTGTATAGACTGAGTTGGACTGATTACAGCATAGTATGATTTGTAAACCTGCAATTACGGTTCTGGTTTGGTATTCTGCCTTTTTGACCTAGTTGTGCTGGGATTTGGACTGAGTGACCTTCTACCTTGTTATAGCCCTGGTTCTTAGCTTCGAAATGGTGGGTCTTACACCCTAATCTGATAATCGTAGTGCAAGTTGTGCCATTACCGCAAAGTGACGTCCAAAACTGTTTTTCTGGTTTGAGCTAAACCTTCGTTTTCGGACTTTTCCCTAGCTTGACTTGTACTAGTACTACTTGGAGCTTGCTGAATGGCTATGGGATGAACTTGTTGTTGTTGTGTGTGTACCTTTGGGACTGGCTGAGGATATAATGAAGCCATGATGGCTGGAAAGTAAGGAAATTCAGGGGAAGTGCTGTCCGAACTTTTGAAGGAAGTTATTTGCATTGAGTTTGTGATTTAAGACTTGGATTTGAGCAAGGCAATGATACATGATGGATAGTTTCGGAGCCGTGGAGGTGAGTGACCTCAAACTATTTCTAAAAGTATTTATGAACCGTTTCTTGCATTATTTACTTTTGAACTGTTTCCAAATTTAATGTTGGAACTGTTTTCTTACATATCATGCGTGCTTGCATATCAGTGTCTTGTTATTATTGATTTTTGCTTTCAATGATTGTTAAAACGAGTTTTCTAGGCGAGTGTGTACTTTATCGTACTCGACCTAAGTAAATATGAAATTTTCAATGATTAATGATTAAATGCTACTTGCGCATGAATGTAAGCCTTTTGGGCTGAACTGGCCATTGCCCCTTGTTACCGGTCGTCTCGAGCCAGAAGCGGACTCGGTCGGGCGACTAGGAACTTGGGTGAACGTTTCGGTATACTCGAGTATTACCTTGTAGGTTGGTGGAGCCTGGCCAAAAGCCAGGGACGGGGTGAATGAATGCACGAATGAAAATAATGAAATGCAATGAAATGACAGGAGAACGAATGTATCCTTTGCACGAATGTTACTATCGCTTCCCATTGTACATGTTCCTTGAATTATTGATACTCCATATTTAATGTTTTGTAAATGTTGAAATTGTTTTTGGACTTATCATTTGATTTGAATTGAACATCATTGAAATGAACTATGATTAAACCGATTTGATTACTGATTTTACTGGTTACTCGCTGAGCTTCTAGCTCACCCCAAAATGTTTTATTCCCCTCCACAGGGCTCAAGGCGAAGGAGTGGCTTGTAGCGTTTATTCATGGATTATATCATGTGTGGCTTGAACTTGGATTTCCTTTTGTGTAATGGTTTATATTGGGATTGTATTGAACGTTTAGAACGTTTAGAATTGATTGGATGTGTAATAGTCTAGTTTTGGACTTCCTCCTGTATACTAATTGTGATCAAGGATCAGAGTGGCGCAGTGGAAGCGTGGACTCTTCGCTTTTGATATGTAAATGTTGGAATATTTGATTTATATTGGAGATTTTATCTTGTATTTGTTTGAGGATTGTAGTGAACGACTGAGTTCCGGCGAGAGCTGGGCAGGCGGCTCGCCGAACCCTCTGGTTCGCCTTAGGGGGAGGTGGGGCCGTGACAATGTCACCCCTATTTCTTAAGAAAATTTAGTCAACATATAAGCTTTAAGATTGCAACAAATGGGTAGAAACGATAGCTAAACATGCGAAAACCGGTTATACCCTTATGATCATGAGTGATCGATGGATTTTTATGAGCATAATCCTCACTTTGGGTTGTCATGAAGGAATAAGTCAACGATGGACTTTTATGGGCTTGTAATGTGGCTTGAAGACGATAGTTAAAGAAATAATTTTCAAGGACATTGCACCGAAGATCGCATTTTTCAACATTGCCCTCATCTGGACTCCAGATTTTGGAGTTTGTTTGACTTTTTATCATCCCTCAACAGGGTCTTTCAGCATCAAATCTTTTTGCATTTTTCTTTTGCATTCGTTTCGCTCGCTTTTCCTTTTCTTTTCTTTTCCAAGTGCCTCGCGGGTTTCTACATGAAGAGTAGTGTTCAACCTCAACTATCAATTCGAAATAATTCAAAAAAATTTGCTTGGCTATCAGTACATGAATATCACTTGCATTAGAACATTTTGATGGAGATATTGCAAAGAACAGAAGTCAGGACTTTCGGCTTTTGTAATGGGGTCAGGTGGGGTGCTTAGAAAAGTTAAGGCTTGAAAACGGATTTCAAAAGTGGTTTAAAGAATCCGAGATCGCATGGTTGCGCCAACCCTATTTTAGGGCTAAATCAGAACTTGCCCCAGTTTATACTCAATTGAGGCTTTTCCTCTTTCATTTTCTTTCTTCTTTTGATTTTTCGGCCTTCTACCATTCTTTTGAATTTTTCACAAAATTTGCCCCAGTTATTTTTGAACTGAGGTTCTCTTTTTTTCCTTTGTCTTTTGTTTTTGTGGCTTTTCACTTTTTCACTTCTTGAAATTTTCCTCTTCAACTCAAACTTGCCCCAGTGTGGGGTTTGCGATTCTCAGGGGTTTTGCCAAACGAAACAATTTATTCTGAAGGATCAAAAGGGATAACAAGGGATAGAATGTTTGATTGGAAAAGAAGAGGGCCTGACTTTCATTCCGTTCTTCATAACTCTGAAAAGAAACTTTATTAATGCGAAAGTTTCTGGCATGTATCTGAATTAATGACTGAGGAAGACCCTTTAACTGACTGAGGAAGACCCTTACTCATTCATATCTATGGAACATAAGTGATCCACCGGACAGAACTTGTCCTTTTTCCTCTTTTCTTTTCTTTTCAAAATTGAAACCCAAGTAGAATCAAATTTCCCAATTCGCGGTTCCCTTTCCCCTTTTTTCCTTTTTCAAAATTTCCCAATCTCCTTCCCCAAACGTGGGGGTGCGATCATATGTGCACTCAAAGAACCACCAATTTTGGCTCAAAAATAGGGATGCAAGGGGTGATCAGGTGTTTAGGTTTAGAAACGGAAGGCCAAAAATATCATTCTTTATCAACCTCATGACAACCAAACAGTAACGAAATGGTATTGAAAGTCCATTCCCCCTTTTTGATATTTGAAATTTTTCCAATTATAAGGTAGTGGATCATCAATGCATTTATTTGGAACGAAATTATTCTTTTAAAGGCTCAAATTGTCACAGCCCCACCTCCCCCTAAGGCGAACCAGAGGGTTCGGCGGGCCGCCTGCCCAGCTCTCGCCGGGACTCAGTCGTTCACTACAATCCTCAAACCAATACAAGATAAAATCCCAAATATAAATCAAATATTCCAACATTTAAAATATCAAAAACGAAGCGTCCACGCTTCCACTGCGCCACTCTGATCCTTGATCACAATTAGTATACAGAAGGAAGTCCAAAACTAGACTATTACACATCCAATCAATTCTAAACGTTCTAAACGTTCAATACAATCCCAATATGAATGATTACACAAAAGGAAATCCAAGTTCAATCCATACATGAAATAATCCATGAATAAACGCTACAAGCCCTTCCTTCGCCTTGAGCCCTGTGGAGGGGTATAAAACATTTTTGGGGTGAGCTAGAAGCTCAGCAAGTAACCAGTAAAATCAGTAATCAAATCGGTTCAACCATAGTTCATTTCAATGATGTTCAATTCAAATCAAATGATAAGTCCAGAAACAATTTCAACATTTACAAAACATTAAATATGGAGTATCAATAATTCAAGAAACATTTACAATGGAAAGCGATAGTAACATTCATGAAAAGGATACGTTCGTTCTCCTGTCATTTCATTGCATTTTTGGTTTCATTCGTGCATTCATTCATCCCGTCCCTGGCTTTTGGCCAGGCTCCACCAACCTACAAGGTAATACTCGAGTATACCGAAACGTTCACCCAAGTTCCTAGTCGCCCGACCGAGTCCGCTTCTGGCTCGAGACGACCGGTAACAAGGGGCAATGGCCAGTTCAGCCCAAAAGGCTTACATTCATGCGCAAGTAGCATTTAATCACTAATCATTGAAAATTTCATATTTATTTAGGTCGAGTGCGATAAAGTACACACTCGCCTAGAAAACTCGTTTTAACAATCATTGAAAGCAAAATCAATAATAACAAGACACTAAGATGCAAGCACGCATGATATGTAAGAAAACAGTTCCAAAAGTAACTTTGAAAACAGTTCAAAAGTAGATAATTCAGGAAAGCGGTTCAAAAGTAAATTTGGAAACAGTTTGAGGTCACTCATCGCCATGGCTCAGCAATCATCCATCAAATATCGTTGCCTTGCTCAAATCCAAGTCTTAAATCACAAACTCAATGTAAACGAGTTCCTTCAAAATTCGGACAGCACTTCCCCTGAATTTGTTAACTTTTCCAGCCATCATGGCTTCATTACTTCCTCAAATCAGTCCCAAAGGTACACACACAACAACAAGTTCATCCAATGGCCATTCAGCAAGCTCCAAGTAGTACTAGTACAAGTCCAGCTAGGGAAAAGTCCGGAAATGAAAGTTAAGCTCAAAACCAGAAAAAACAGTTTTGACGTCATTTTACGGTAATGGTACCAAAGGCGCTACGATGGTCGGATTAGGGTGTAAGACCCACCATTTCGAAGCTAAGAACCAGGGCTAAAACAATGTAGAAGGTCACTCAGTCCAAATCCCAGCATAACTAGGTCAAATATGTAAAATACCAAACCAGAACCGTAATTGCAGGTTTACAAATCACACTATGCTGTAATCAGTACAACTCAGTCTAAACAGGTCCAAATACAGAAATTCCAAAGGAATATGGTAGCTAGGACATCAAGATACATTTCATCAGAAGACCTGAACACCCAAATCCAAAACAATTGAAGTCAAAACAACCCATTTCAGACGCAGTTCTAACATCCTGATGAACCCAGAACAGCAATAGTAATTTCGGCTTATCTCATTATACACTACTCCAATTGACCTGAAATTTTACAGGAACCTTTAAAACATCAATACCTACAACTTTTATGTTTTGATCTAAGGCCAATTAGGCCTCTATCTAGGACCTAAAATTTCGGACAGAATGAAGAACCAAGAACCCTAATTTTCCAGAATTTCTTCCAAAACAGAAATTGATTGCAATTGCCAATCATTTACACTTACTAGAGTCATTCTAGGCCATTGCCAATCATCATACAAGGCCACAACAACATGATCACATTAAACCAGAAAATTCATCAATAAAATAAAAACTTCACCAATTCATCTCAAACCAAGAAATAAATCACAAATTTCAACACTTTAGCCACCACTAGGCACAAATTAAACATCATTAAGTGTAGGAGGATATTCAATCACCACTTACCAAGTAAACAAGAGAGAGGGAGTAGTAGAACACCTTAGCTTCCTTAAAAACTTCACCAAACAACTTACTAGCACCTAATAGAGGGATTTTATGGAGTAGAAACTAGTTTAGGCAATTGTTTTTGGAAGATTGAGCTAAATGGAAGCTAAAATGGTGAAGAGTTTCTTTCTTCTTTGCTCAAGAGAGAGCCGGCCATGGAGGAGAAGAAAAGAGTGAATTTTATTGATTTTTTTGAGATATTTAACTCAATGGAAAAAAAAGTCAAAAAGGTGAATAGTTGTCATAAGTCATATCCAATATAATGGTGACACTTGTCACCTTCATTAATGCAATCCTATCCTTTTTTTTTCTCTCACATCAATCAAATCTCACCCTCTACTTATCTCTTAACATCCGATAAATTTCCACCAGTATCCGGAATTTAACCTAATTGGCCGAATTTTTCCGAACTTTTCGCACTAGTGGGTCCCACGTCCATTATCTATTCTTAATTTCTCAAAAACTCTCCAATACTAGAAAAATCATTTGAAAACGATATTTGCTCATAAACTTTATCTGGGGAATTTTTCTAATCAAGAAAATGTAGAAAAGGCGGGCGAGTAAATAAAATAAACCCTAGAAAATTAGAAAATTTCCGGGTTCTCAAACTCATTTTTTTTTCGGGGCGTCACAATCTCCCCTCCTTAAAAGAATGTCGTCCTCGACATTCCCTCTTGTACCAATCAAGTCAAGACATCCCGCAAAAATCTCTCAAGAGTCAATTCAAACCCACAGTCCGGCATCCTAAACTTCAAGCCTAGGATACACTACAGAGATCTGAAGCCTAAGCTCTGATACCAACTGTCACAGCCCCACCTCCCCCTAAGGCGAACCAGAGGGTTCGGCGGGCCGCCTGCCCAGCTCTCGCCGGGACTCAGTCGTTCACTACAATCCTCAAACCAATACAAGATAAAATCCCAAATATAAATCAAATATTCCAACATTTAAAATATCAAAAACGAAGCGTCCACGCTTCCACTGCGCCACTCTGATCCTTGATCACAATTAGTATACAGGAGGAAGTCCAAAACTAGACTATTACACATCCAATCAATTCTAAACGTTCTAAACGTTCAATACAATCCCAATATGAATGATTACACAAAAGGAAATCCAAGTTCAATCCATACATGAAATAATCCATGAATAAACGCTACAAGCCCTTCCTTCGCCTTGAGCCCTGTGGAGGGGTATAAAACATTTTTGGGGTGAGCTAGAAGCTCAGCGAGTAACCAGTAAAATCAGTAATCAAATCGGTTCAACCATAGTTCATTTCAATGATGTTCAATTCAAATCAAATGATAAGTCCAGAAACAATTTCAACATTTACAAAACATTAAATATGGAGTATCAATAATTCAAGAAACATTTACAATGGAAAGCGATAGTAACATTCATGAAAAGGATACGTTCGTTCTCCTGTCATTTCATTGCATTTTTGGTTTCATTCGTGCATTCATTCACCCCGTCCCTGGCTTTTGGCCAGGCTCCACCAACCTACAAGGTAATACTCGAGTATACCGAAACGTTCACCCAAGTTCCTAGTCGCCCGACCGAGTCCGCTTCTGGCTCGAGACGACCGGTAACAAGGGGAAATGGCCAGTTCAGCCCAAAAGGCTTACATTCATGCGCAAGTAGCATTTAATCACTAATCATTGAAAATTTCATATTTATTTAGGTCGAGTGCGATAAAGTACACACTCGCCTAGAAAACTCGTTTTAACAATCATTGAAAGCAAAATCAATAATAACAAGACACTAAGATGCAAGCACGCATGATATGTAAGAAAACAGTTCCAAAAGTAACTTTGAAAACAGTTCAAAAGTAGATAATGCAGGAAAGCGGTTCAAAAGTAAATTTGGAAACAGTTTGAGGTCACTCACCGCCATGGCTCAGCAATCATCCATCAAATATCGTTGCCTTGCTCAAATCCAAGTCTTAAATCACAAACTCAATGCAAACGAGTTCCTTCAAAGTTCGGACAGCACTTCCCCTGAATTTGTTAACTTTTCCAGCCATCATGGCTTCATTACTTCCTCAAATCAGTCCCAAAGGTACACACACAACAACAAGTTCATCCAATAGCCATTCAGCAAGCTCCAAGTAGTACTAGTACAAGTCCAGCTAGGGAAAAGTCCGGAAATGAAAGTTAAGCTCAAAACCAGAAAAAACAGTTTTGACGTCATTTTGCGGTAATGGTACCAAAGGCGCTACGATGGTCGGATTAGGGTGTAAGACCCACCATTTCGAAGCTAAGAACCAGGGCTAAAACAATGTAGAAGGTCACTCAGTCCAAATCCCAGCATAACTAGGTCAAATATGCAAAATACCAAACCAGAACCGTAATTGCAGGTTTACAAATCACACTATGCTGTAATCAGTACAACTCAGTCTAAACAGGTCCAAATGCAGAAATTCCAAAGGCATATGGTAGCTAGGACATCATGCTACATTTCATCAGAAGACCTCAACACCCAAATCCAAAACAATTCCAGTCAAAACAACCCATTTCAGACGCAGTTCTAACATCCTGATGAACCCAGAACAGCAATAGTAATTTCGGCTTATCTCATTCTACACTACTCCAATTGATCTGAACTTTTACAGGCACCTTTAAAACATCACTACCTACAACTTTCCTGTTTTGAGCTAAGGCCAATTCGGCCTCTATCTAGGACCTAAAATTTCGGACAGAATGAAGAACCAAGAACCCTAATTTTCCAGAATTTCTTCCAAAACAGAAATTGATTGCAATTGCCAATCATTTACACTTACTAGAGTCATTCTAGGCCATTGCCAATCATCATACAAGGCCACAACAACATGATCACATTAAACCAGAAAATTCATCAATAAAATAAAAACTTCACCAATTCATCTCAAACCAAGAAATAAATCACAAATTTCAACACTTTAGCCACCACTAGGCACAAATTAAACATCATTAAGTGTAGGAGGATATTCAATCACCACTTACCAAGTAAACAAGAGAGAGGGAGTAGTAGAACACCTTAGCTTCCTTAAAAACTTCACCAAACAACTTACTAGCACCTAATAGAGGGATTTTATGGAGTAGAAACTAGTTTAGGCAATTGTTTTTGGAAGATTGAGCTAAATGGAAGCTAAAATGGTGAAGAGTTTCTTTCTTCTTTGCTCAAGAGAGAGCCGGCCATGGAGGAGAAGAAAAGAGTGAATTTTATTGATTTTTTTGAGATATTTAACTCAATGGAAAAAAAAGTCAAAAAGGTGAATAGTTGTCATAAGTCATATCCAATATAATGGTGACACTTGTCACCTTCATTAATGCAATCCTATCCTTTTTTTTTCTCTCACATCAATCAAATCTCACCCTCTACTTATCTCTTAACATCCGATAAATTTCCACCAGTATCCGGAATTTAACCTAATTGGCCGAATTTTTCCGAACTTTTCGCACTAGTGGGTCCCACGTCCATTATCTATTCTTAATTTCTCAAAAACTCTCCAATACTAGAAAAATCATTTGAAAACGATATTTGCTCATAAACTTTATCTGGGGAATTTTTCTAATCAAGAAAATGTAGAAAAGGCGGGCGAGTAAATAAAATAAACCCTAGAAAATTAGAAAATTTCCGGGTTCTCAAACTCATTTTTTTTTCGGGGCGTCACAATCTCCCCTCCTTAAAAGAATGTCGTCCTCGACATTCCCTCTTGTACCAATCAAGTCAAGACATCCCGCAAAAATCTCTCAAGAGTCAATTCAAACCCACAGTCCGGCATCCTAAACTTCAAGCCTAGGATACACTACAGAGATCTGAAGCCTAAGCTCTGATACCAACTGTCACAGCCCCACCTCCCCCTAAGGCGAACCAGAGGGTTCGGCGGGCCGCCTGCCCAGCTCTCGCCGGGACTCAGTCGTTCACTACAATCCTCAAACCAATACAAGATAAAATCCCAAATATAAATCAAATATTCCAACATTTAAAATATCAAAAACGAAGCGTCCACGCTTCCACTGCGCCACTCTGATCCTTGATCACAATTAGTATACAGGAGGAAGTCCAAAACTAGACTATTACACATCCAATCAATTCTAAACGTTCTAAACGTTCAATACAATCCCAATATGAATGATTACACAAAAGGAAATCCAAGTTCAATCCATACATGAAATAATCCATGAATAAACGCTACAAGCCCTTCCTTCGCCTTGAGCCCTGTGGAGGGGTATAAAACATTTTTGGGGTGAGCTAGAAGCTCAGCGAGTAACCAGTAAAATCAGTAATCAAATCGGTTCAACCATAGTTCATTTCAATGATGTTCAATTCAAATCAAATGATAAGTCCAGAAACAATTTCAACATTTACAAAACATTAAATATGGAGTATCGATAATTCAAGAAACATTTACAATGGAAAGCGATAGTAACATTCATGAAAAGGATACGTTCGTTCTCCTGTCATTTCATTGCATTTTTGGTTTCATTCGTGCATTCATTCACCCCGTCCCTGGCTTTTGGCCAGGCTCCACCAACCTACAAGGTAATACTCGAGTATACCGAAACGTTCACCCAAGTTCCTAGTCGCCCGACCGAGTCCGCTTCTGGCTCGAGACGACCGGTAACAAGGGGCAATGGCCAGTTCAGCCCAAAAGGCTTACATTCATGCGCAAGTAGCATTTAATCACTAATCATTGAAAATTTCATATTTATTTAGGTCGAGTGCGATAAAGTACACACTCGCCTAGAAAACTCGTTTTAGCAATCATTGAAAGCAAAATCAATAATAACAAGACACTAAGATGCAAGCATGCATGATATGTAAGAAAACAGTTCCAAAAGTAACTTTGAAAACAGTTCAAAAGTAGATAATGCAGGAAAGCGGTTCAAAAGTAAATTTGGAAACAGTTTGAGGTCACTCACCGCCATGGCTCAGCAATCATCCATCAAATATCGTTGCCTTGCTCAAATCCAAGTCTTAAATCACAAACTCAATGCAAACGAGTTCCTTCAAAGTTCGGACAGCACTTCCCCTGAATTTGTTAACTTTTCCAGCCATCATGGCTTCATTACTTCCTCAAATCAGTCCCAAAGGTACACACACAACAACAAGTTCATCCAATAGCCATTCAGCAAGCTCCAAGTAGTACTAGTACAAGTCCAGCTAGGGAAAAGTCCGGAAATGAAAGTTAAGCTCAAAACCAGAAAAAATAGTTTTGACGTCATTTTGCGGTAATGGTACCAAAGGCGCTACGATGGTCGGATTAGGGTGTAAGACCCACCATTTCGAAGCTAAGAACCAGGGCTAAAACAATGTAGAAGGTCACTCAGTCCAAATCCCAGCATAACTAGGTCAAATATGCAAAATACCAAACCAGAACCGTAATTGCAGGTTTACAAATCACACTATGCTGTAATCAGTAAAACTCAGTCTAAACAGGTCCAAATGCAGAAATTCCATAGGCATATGGTAGCTAGGACATCAAGATACATTTCATCAGAAGACCTCAACACCCAAATCCAAAAAAATTCCAGTCAAAACAACCCATTTCAGACGCAGTTCTAACATCCTGATGAACCCAGAACAGCAATAGTAATTTCGGCTTATCTCATTATACACTACTCCAATTGACCTGGAACTTTACAGGAACCTTTAAAACATCAATACCTACAAATTTTATGTTTTGAGCTAAGGCCAATTCGGCCTCTATCTAGGACCTAAAATTTCGGACAGAATGAAGAACCAAGAACCCTAATTTTCCAGAATTTCTTCCAAAACAGAAATTGATTGCAATTGCCAATCATTTACACTTACTAGAGTCATTGTAGGCCATTGCCAATCATCATACAAGGCCACAACAACATGATCACATTAAACCAGAAAATTCATCAATAAAATAAAAACTTCACCAATTCATCTCAAACCAAGAAATAAATCACAAATTTCAACACTTTAGCCACCACTAGGCACAAATTAAACATCATTAAGTGTAGGAGGATATTCAATCACCACTTACCAAGTAAACAAGAGAGAGGGAGTAGTAGAACACCTTAGCTTCCTTAAAAACTTCGCCAAACAACTTACTAGCACCTAATAGAGGGATTTTATGGAGTAGAAACTAGTTTAGGCAATTGTTTTTGGAAGATTGAGCTAAATGGAAGCTAAAATGGTGAAGAGTTTCTTTCTTCTTTGCTCAAGAGAGAGCCGGCCATGGAGGAGAAGAAAAGAGTGAATTTTATTGATTTTTTTGAGATATTTAACTCAATGGAAAAAAAAGTCAAAAAGGTGAATAGTTGTCATAAGTCATATCCAATATAATGGTGACACTTGTCACCTTCATTAATGCAATCCTATCCTTTTTTTTTCTCTCACATCAATCAAATCTCACCCTCTACTTATCTCTTAACATCCGATAAATTTCCACCAGTATCCGGAATTTAACCTAATTGGCCGAATTTTTCCGAACTTTTCGCACTAGTGGGTCCCACGTCCATTATCTATTCTTAATTTCTCAAAAATTCTCCAATACTAGAAAAATCATTTGAAAACGATATTTGCTCATAAACTTTATCTGGGGAATTTTTCTAATCAAGAAAATGTAGAAAAGGCGGGCGAGTAAATAAAATAAACCCTAGAAAATTAGAAAATTTCCGGGTTCTCAAACTCATTTTTTTTTCGGGACGCCACACAAATGGGAGAGCAAATGATAAAATCTGTATAGGTAGAGAATCGAATGCTCAAAGTATCATTCCAAATTTTCAAAACAACCAGAATAATGCACATTTTTGCTTTCACTTAGATGTGAATTGAATATAATTAGGCACGGTGGACATTTTCAAGCAATAGTTGCCCCAATTTGCAATTTATCAATCAATGTGACTGATTTTATTTTGGTGTTCAGTGAAGGAGAAAGGTATCTCATGGGCCTTCTGAGTGACCTCTTTTAATTTTGAGCGCTCTTATTGTGTAGCTCAGATCACCAATTTAGTGTACACAAGGATTTTAGAAAGCACACACTTGCGAATTTTCAGGCTGGAGGTTGAAAAACTCTCAATTCGGTCTTATTTCTTAAAATTCATCATGAAATCTCTTAATAAGCTTAATAAAGAATGAAATGTACACGAGTATTATACAAAACAAATAATTGCCTGAACAAAAGCTTCATTATTGCCAATGTTTGAAAAATTTTAATAGCAATACATATGAGGAAAATTCTACGAAACTCCTTTGCACATGTATACACATATCCCCTTTTCTTTTGAGCAATGAAATCCCTTAGATGTTTTGCACGAGCGCTTTCAAATGAATTTTCAAATTCATATTGTAGGGCCTGTCCAAGAATCAAGTAATACTTGTAATTTTCAAACTTTATTAGATCAAAATTATCATCAGATATAGAAAGATATTTTCACCTTATTGAAGTATTTTTATGAATGCAGGGGGAAGGGGGAAAAATAAAAGAAAAATACCCAGAGTTAGTAAACAAAATTGTAAAATCGGTATGCATGTCCTATGGGGGAACCCTTTTTATGCCAAGGGTAGGCCTAGCATGAAAATGCAATCCTCTAGGGTAGGCACTATACCATACCTGATGGATCCGATCAACTGATTGAATGAAAAATAATTTTGAAAAATTTGGTCAATTGGAGTGACGAGAGACTCTTGTCAAAATGAGGTCAACGTCCGAAGGGATTGATCACTTTTGATGGATACAAGAAATTGTAAAAACGCATGGGTTTTACCTTGACGAACTTCCTATCTAAGAGATTGGACAAAATTTTTCAGTGAAGCATATGTCAAAACCCCAACTGATCAAATGGCTGGATGCAATGGATGGTTTTCTCAAAATCGTCTAGGTTTCCCAATTTGAAAATCGACCTTAAAACCCTAATTGGTCAAATGGGTTGAATGAATTTGACCATTTATTTAAAATCGACTGGATTACCCTAAAAAGGAAACGGGTCAGATGAATTGAGTGATATTTAAAGACTTACTCAAAATTGATCGAATCATCCTAAAAAAAGAACTTGATCGAACGAAATTGAGAACTTTATTCAAAACGGACCGGATCATCCTAAAAAATGAAATTGGTCAAATGAATTGAATGAAATCGAGAATTTATTCAAAATTGACCAGATCGCCCTAAAAGGGGTAAGTTGGTCAAATGAATTGATGATTTATTCAAAAATCGACCAGGTGACCCTAAAAAGTGTAAGTTGGTCAAATGAATTGATGATTTATTCAAAAATCGACCAGGTGACCCTAAAAAGGGTAAATTGGTCAAATGAATTGACGATTTATTGAATGAATTGGCAAAATGGATTGGTTGAATTGTCCGGCCATTGGTTATTTCAAAATTATTGAGGTGCATTAGTCTATGACCTTCTCAAAATCAAATTTTGGCCTCAATTTATTTATCGTCTCAATAGGAGGAATCATTTGTGAATTTCTTCAAATTAATGTCCTTCACGCAAGGGATTTTTACCAATTTTTGATAAAATGGCCAAAAAGTGATTATTAGATGCTCATATTCCAAAGATCACTCTATGAAAATGATCGGATCCTACCTTACCTTGTGCACTACCCCTATGTAAACGTGCAAGTCTCACTGGATTAAGTATCCGAGACACAAGGTGGCTTATTCCTAAACACGGGATTCCCTATGTGGCATTCCCTTTCTATGGTTTATGCATGATGCCATTTATTAAAGCGATGTAAATATGTGACAAATATGGCCTAAAGAACATAATGCATCGAGGGGAAAAGGTCTAAAAATGAAATGTATTTATTAAGTATAATGACTGAAATTTAAACATGTGAGTTATCTAGTGGGTGAGTCACTAAAAGAGTGCCAAAAAGGCCTCTTATTGCTAAGGCACATGAATGCAAGCCAAGAAAACAAAAGAATGGTTAGTGCAATTGATAATACACATAACATATTGGGAGCAATTAAGAAAAAGAAATACAATAAAGCATGTAAAAGGGGTGGAACCCCTTCCCTCGTGCCTAATGTGCTTAAAATAGGGTGAGGCCGACTCTAACCTAGGCAAATTCTAGCATGGATGCATGAGGCTGGGGTTCACTAATGCAATTAGACTTGATAAGGTTTAAAAGGTCCCCAAGCCTTCAGACCTAAAGACGAAGGGTCATCACTCCCAAGGCCTTCGGTCGGTGGCTCGAGTGATCCCTTAGGTAGCGCTATGGGCGCAGAGCACACCATCCGCCTACCCAAGGCAATCGATCCTACTCCTACAAGGCGGTGTGGGATGGCGCCCATGAAAATAAAATAAAATGGGATAACAGTAAGCAAACGTGTACGTATGAAGTGTTCCCTATTTTGAGGGAAAGGGTTGAGAACCACGCGAGGCTCTAAAGGTGACACACACCCCCCCCAAATGCAATGCAAGCGCGAGATACATACATCCAATCAACCAATCATACATTCGTGAGCGAGGGAGTAGTTTGAGACGCGAGTGAGGCAAAGGGTCCTAAAAAGGGAAAATGCAACCCTAATATCCACATGCTATACATAAAAAGGGTAGAAAAAGGAAAAGAATGGCTAAATCAAATGCTTGGACCCACTTAGGAAGTCCCCAGTGGAGTCGCCAACTGTCGCGCCCCACTTTTTGATGTATGTGGTGTGAGTGTGTGAGAGTGATTAGTGTGTATGATATACATGTGAACGTGTGCGAAATGAAAAGTAAAAGGCCATGGGACTTAAGAATGCGATGATTTGGCCAAACAAAGTTCAAGAAAGGGTTTTTTAATGAAAATGGAGTCGCCACTTGGTATAGAGTTAGGGTGTACCAAGTCACCCAAAAATGATTTTTTGTTTTTGAATGAAAAAGTAAATAAACCCTTTTAGAGAACTTTTGGGTCTACGTAACCAAAAAGAGGGATCGGGGGTCACATTTGATGAGGGAGAAGGCAAAGGCAAGGCCTAAGGCACTCCCTCACCCTAGCCAAGGCTAGTTGCGTGACTTAACCCAACTTTCCTAATTTTTCTACCCAAGGTATGTATTGCGTGTAGGATATGTCTATATGAATGCAAAAACCTAGACCTAGGGGGACATGGGGGAAATTTCTCTTCAAAGGTTGAGTGGTGCCAATCACATTAATTGTGAAGCCCAATAATGATCCTTTGGAGAGGTCACACATAATCCTAAATGACGTAAAAATGAGTGGAATGCATGCCATGTGAAAATGTGAGTTTGTGTGAAGTGAGAGAAATGATAAAAATAATAGGATGTAAGTGGAGGTGTGCAAATGTCTTTACAAGGTAAGGTGAGTAAAGAATGATAATGTGAAAATAACATAAAGTGCATGTGTGCGAGTGATATGGTTTAAGTGAAAACGTCCAAAAGTAGTGTGAAGTGAGAATGTGGAAAAAGGGATAGAATATAAAGTAGAAGTGTATAGGATAGCGAATACATGAAATGCATGAACCCTAGAGGAATGCAAGCAAAACGGGTACGGGGACTCCTAACTTTGTGACTTTAATTTTCCCTTTGATTAGAAAGGAGAACTAGCGTGCTAAGGCTATTTTGGAGCCACACTCGCTCGTTTCCCTTATCGAAAGGGGACTCTTCAGGCAAATGTATCCTATAACTAGTATGAGGTGCAAGAATCCTAAAATGAGGGGAAAAGGGGTTCGAGGAGCATGCCAAATGATAAAAACTAAGAAAAATGCATGAAATGTAGTGAACATGCAAGTATGTACTAACGAAAAGGGATGGCCTATTGGGTCTAACGTTGGACTAGCCCTTTCTATGAATTCCTACTAGCATTGGACTAGTGGAAACGGAACAAAGAACCACAACTAGCGTTGGACTAGTATGGTGATGGAAAAGGGGCCACTACTAGCGTTGGACTAGTGTGGGGACGTACATTCATCCATCAAGTTCATTTATGATTATAGAAAGCAAGTAGGCATGCAAATCATCTATAATCACGTAGCACGTAACACTTAGCATGCTCGACTAGATGCAAGAGCCTAATAAAGCACTTAACACATAACACATAGGCATGCAACCAAGCTAATGAACCTATTACATTTGCTAACTAAAACAAAAGGGGAAGGGGAAAATGGACCAAATTGCTCGCCAAGCCCTATCTATTACAAGCCAAGAGGTGTACACATACCCCATAATGAATAACTTAAATAAAAAGCAAAAGTAAATGAAATGATTTAAGGAAAAGCAAGGAAAGCCAAGTAGACATGCAATTCTCATTTAGCACGTTGGACCACATAGGAGAGAGGCAAAAAAGATAAAAGAAGTTATACCTCTCTTGAGTTGATGTCCTAAATGGAGTGAAATCATTTATTTATCCTCCAAAATAAAAGAAATGGTCAAGGTACCAATTTATTTGGGAAAATAGGCAAGCACAAGCTCACTTGGTCATAAAGCCCCTAAAGTCATGAATTAAGTGCAATTGAAACAAAGCATAGTAATTAAATAAAACAAACAAGCAATGAAATTGTAGAATTAAAACTGCCAAGGATCAAATTGAGGAGATTATTCAATTGGTTGGGTCATAGTAGCATTAAACACAAATTAAGGGCTTAGAATGCAATTTTTTGAAATCATTTTCATGCAAAAGCATGCAAACAACGTAGAAGCTTAGGCAATTTCCAGCAGCAACTACGTCCATTTCATCATACAAACAAGTTCATCAAACCAGAAATTATTGATCCAAATCAAAACATGAAATTTGTTTGCAGGATTAAGATGGCAAATCTGGTTTTAATCGACAACAAAAGAAGGGAAGGAAATCGCAGCAAAACTTTTCTTTCGGCAACCACAGACCAAGCAAAACTGCTAGTTTCTTTCTGCTGCAAATAGCATGCGCATGAAAACATTTCATGAATTCCAATGACCATGCCGATTCATCAACCAATCTTACAAAATTCAACCCAACAGAAGACCATTCAATGACACAAGATCATTATGTTCAAACATCAGAAAATTCAGACAAAAGATCATGCCAGCATCGAAATAGCATTCTGCAAATTTCAGCTACAGTTAGCTCCTTATGTGTTTGAAACTGCAGAAATGTTTCATTATTCACTCCAAGCTTGTCCGTGTGAAAGGGTCCAAGTGATGTCTGTTTATCAGTGCAACAAAACGAAAATGAATACAAGACTTTCAACTCATGTTATCAACCTCACTTAGCCACAGCCGTCTATCCTTAGAAGAACTAATCACAGCAATTAAGTGTAAAATGCAGCAAAATGGTGCAATGGCTGCAATAAATGGGCTTGCCATATTGCAGCTGAACTCTATCTCGAAACATAACTCTACTTCACAGCATACATGCACACAGCATTCCAATTAAATGGCAAACAAATCAAACACTTTAACTATGTAAAAACTTCAGCAAACGGACATGCAAGCCTGCTGCATTTTCATTTCCAAACTCAAATTTCAGACCCAAGCGCTCTGATTTGCTTAAAATTTTTTACCAAAAATCATAACTTGAGACTAAGCAACAAAATGCATATCTTCAACGTTCAAACAAGCAAGAACATAAGAGGAAATAAAGCAGATTCTTGGAAGCTTTCATGCAAAAATGGTTCGGCCAAGACACACATATGCAGGATACCGACTCAAACTCCAGATTTATCGATACCCAACCAGTCATGTTGAAGCAAAAATAGAACTATTAAACAACCAAGAAATGCGAGTGAACAACTAAAGACGAAAGCTTTCATCCTTAAAAGGAGAATACAATACCTTAATCGAAGGAAAGGAAGAAGAAAACTCGGATGATTCGGCCAAGCTGTCAGTGGAGAGAGCTACGATGATGACCTGATTGCCTCCTTCCAATCCCAAATCCCTCTTCGTCCTCACGGTTGAAGCTCTTCTGGTTTTGTTTTTCTTCAGCAGTCCGCAACCCTCCCCCAACAATCTTCCTTTTTTTTTATCTCTCAAGCTCACGGCTTTTCCTAGCCTTTCGTTCCTTTCTTCCTGGTTTCTATCTCAGCCCAGCCGCCCCTTGTTTTTCAAAAACCCCCAGCTCTCTCTTTCTCTCCAACTCTCTGTAATCTCTCCTCACTTAGTTTCCAGCCGCCGTCAACTTAGCCTCCCCTTTCTTGTTTTCTTAGCCCTCCGCTCAGTTTTTCTTTTTTTTCCGCCCCCACTCTAAAACCTCTGCCCTCCTCTTGCGGCTGCTGTTTTCTATTTATATAGGACCTCAACCCTAAACTCCCAACCATTTCTTCCATATTTGCAGCCAAGGGGCTGACCAAGCCCTCCCTTGCAAGTTGCGAAAAAATGCAGCTTGCATGCTACCAGCTTTTTTTTTTTTTTTAATAACTTTACAAATAACCATATAAATAATATAAATAAAGAAAAATACAATTTAAATAAAATCGGATGAACAAACCTAGGAATAAAAGATAAAACGAAAATGCTAATAATTTTTCTTTTTTCCTTTTCTTTTTTTTAGTGAAAACAAAACAATTTTCTTAAAAAAATGAGAATAAGATGAACTAAACAAGAAATAATAAAAATAAAATAAATCAATAACCCAAAATCACCTAGAGTAAATAAATAAAAGAAAGGCTAAAATTTTGGTGTCTACAACATGTTATGAATCGAATAAACATATGATATGCATATTGTAATTTGAGCCATTTGAATATATTAAATAGTTGAATAAGTGACATGATTAATTGATTTTCCTTAAAGCTAAATGTGTGGAAATCACTAGATCGATATAAACAAAATCTTTCAAGGTACATACAAATTAGAATAAATGAAATTTGGAGTTAATGTGTAAGACAACAAAATTTTGGACTCATGGCAAACAAATGAACTAAAATTAAAAGACCAAACCAACCTTAAACTTCAGACTAACTACCATGCGACCTAAGGAAGAAATTGGAAAGGAACTAAGTAAGGAGTATTATTTGGTAAAAAGCTGGGCGGTGTTTGAAGGAAGAATTAGAGAAAACAGACACCAAAGCTGCTAAGCATAAACGGTGGAATGAGGACTTGAATTTGAGTTCTTTTAGGCGGAGGAACCGAGAGGAGCTCACCTTATTTGTTCTTGTCTGCCACTAGCCACCGAAAAGAAATAGTCTGGTCATTCTTAATCAATAAGACCGAGTGGAGAAACTTTGGTTCTATCAACCACCGACTGAAGAGGGAGTTGGAGTGATCAGCTACTTTGGTATTATCGACCGAGAGGAAACTAATGAAAGAAAATAGAGAACGAATGTGAGAACCCGTAATTTTCATTTTCTAGGTTTTAGAAATTTTCATGACTTGTTTTCTGCATTTTCGTGATTAGACAATTTTTCTAGATAATTTTAAGGAGCAGATATAAGTTTTAGATGATTTTTCTAGTATCAAATGGATTTTGAGAAATTAAGAGCGTATACCGGACGTGGGACCCACTAGTGCGAAAAGTTCAGAAAAATTCGGCCAACTAGATTAAGTTTTGAATACTGGAATTAATTTACCGGGTGATAAGAGATAAGTAGAGGGTGCTAAGTGGATTGATATAAGGGAGACAAGGTAGGTGAGCATTTAATAAAAGGTGACAAGTGTCACCATGTGATTGGGCTTACCTTAAGACTTTCTTACCATTGACTTAAATAACCAAAAATGACCAAAAAATCTTCCAAAAATCTTCAAGAAGAGCCGGCCCTCTCAAGCTTTCTTTCTCTCTCTCTTACTCCAAGCATAAGGAAGAAAACACTTCAATCTTGTTCCAAATCATCACAACCAACCATCCAACCTTGATTTTACTCCATAAAACACCTTCAAGTAGTGTTTGTGAGTTGTTGTGTGAAGTTATTTGGCAAGTTAAGGTGGTCCATAGCTCTCTCTCTCTTTTTTTTAAAGGTAAGTTGTGAAGAACCACTCTCCTTCCTTAATTGATGCTTAAATCATGATTAGTGGTAGTATGAGATGTAAGTTTATGGATTAAATCTTGATTTTGGTTGAATTGGTGAAGTTTTATTATTTTTGGGGATTTTTCTGTTTTAATATAAGTATGATTGTGTGGTCATGTATGATGATTGGAAATGATGTTTAATGACTCTAGGAGGTGGGAAAAGTGATTAATTGCAACCAATTTCTGTTTTGGACCAAAAATTGAAAAGTGAGGGTTTTGTGATGAACATTCTGTCCGAATTTTAAGGTCATATATAGAGGCCGAATTGGCCTTATCTCAAAACATAAAAGTTGTAGGGAATGATATTTTAGAGGTGCCTACAAAATTTCAGGTCAATCGGAGTAGCGTAGAATGAGAAAAGTCGAAATTACTATTGCTGTTCTGGTTTTACCCGAAATTGGGATTTGCGACTGTAATTGGTTATTTTGGTTGATAATGATTCCGAATTGGTTGTTGAGGTATTCTAATTAAATGTATCCCTGTTGCTTAGATTTCAGCTGGTTTTGGAATTTCTGGATTTGGACTTGTAGAGCCTGAGTTATGATGTTTCCGCTAGAACGCGTTTTGGTGAATCTGTTTTACGTTGTTGATGAAGTATCTTGCATTTTTGACCTGGTTACACTCGAAACTGGGTTGAGTGACCTTCTTTGATGTTGTAGCCCTGTCTTTTAGCTTCTTGATGGTGGGTCTTGCAGTCTCATCCGATAAGTGTAGTGAAATTGGTGCCCTTACCGCAAAATGACGTCAAAACTGTTTTTTTTTCAGGGCCAAAGCTAGTTACATTTCCGAAATTTCTGGTTTCTTTTAATGTTTGTATATGCTTATGGAACCCTATTGGGGTCATGTTTGGCCTTGGTTTATGACTCGTTATCGAGTCTCATTGTATTTGTTTGCATGTTTTTAGGGCGTGACGGTGGTGCACAACGTTCTTTTGACTAAAGTGCTTGAAACCACATTTGCTAGCGTGGTGAGTGTACTACTCACTTGTGTGTTACTATATGGCTTTGAATGTAAATTGCTTGAAGTGAATTGAATGTGACTTGATTGAAGTGAAAGTATACTTTATCACTCTCACTTATATGCCTTATATCATTGTTGTCATGTTATTGGAATATTACATGAAATGTTACATGAAATGAAGAGCCATCTTATCCAACGACTACAAATGTTATCATGAGCTCAAATCCTGTGGCTAAGTTATTCGAGTCGAGCCGGCAAGGGCCTGGACGATTAGATAACGAACCACGGTAGTCTGTTTTGGGATCTTTGGGTATTGAGACCCTTGATTCCGGTATACTCGAGTAATACCACAATGCATGCGTTTGGATGGCGGGCCCGGTTGGGGGATGTTAGGAGGAATGGAATGGGAGTAAAGTGGAGTCTACGGTTGGTTACTTTTAAACATTGACGGAGAGTCAATGAGATCCGATCAAGAATGCAAACGAGGAAAAGGGCTCTTGAGAGCCACCCGTATCCTTTTATCCTCATTATTGATGTGTGGCTTTACTTATTTTTGGTAAATTGGACTGTTAAGCTTGATGCATCTATGAACTTGGTTGTTTGAGTTGTATTCTCACTGGGCAATTAGCTCACCCCGTTCCTTTTGTTTTCCTTACAGGAATATGACTTTTTTTGGAATATATCTTGATAGATGGTTGCCGAATGAACTAGATGAATGTCTCTTTTGTATTGTATATAAAATGGGACCCTAAATGTATCATTAGGGCCGTTTTCACTTTTGCTTTGGCAAACCACATATGTAGTGACTTTTATATCACTTTTAAATGCCATTTTGGCTTGTAAATGCTTAATGTTATATTGTATATGTATTTCGATGTTTGGTTGGGTTCGGACGGGTCGGTTACTATTCATGACCGACTCCGGATTTTATTTTTTTTTTATTTTGGGTTATTTTGCCCTTTTGCCTTGTTTACGCGCGTTATATGTTCCGGAACGCAATAGATCGCTCTAAACTGCACCGTTAGTCCTGGCGAGAGCTGGGCAGGCAGTCCGCTAACCCCTCTGGTTCGCCTTAGGGGAAAGTGGGGCTGTCACAACGAAGCTTTCTTTCTTCTTCATACCCGAAACTGTGAGAGAGAGCGAGAGTGAAGGAGCATCTCTGGTTCTTTCCAACCATAACCGAGTGAGTAAGAAGAGAAAAATAGTCGGCAACTTCGCGTATCAGCTACGTCAGTGGGGAAAAAAGAATAGCAGGTGCAAGAGTTGGAGGAGCCAGAATTGAGGGAGAGGAAAGTGATCTGTAATTATCGAGCTTTAGGAGAGAAAAGGTTAGAATCTGTAACCACCCTTTTATTTCTTGAATATAACTGAGAATAGGGGCTGCATGAGCGGAATAACAAGATTTAGATGAGCGGAATTCTGATAGGGAAGTAAAATAGGAGTTGGACTAAAGTTGGGGAACCGTGAGCTTGCATGTTGAGTTACAGCCTGTTATTATTGTAAAAATGGAAACTAATGATAGGTTTTGCATGTAATACGTTGGCTTCTGATGTTTTGGGAAGTTTAGTTGAAGAAAACTTGGGGAAAAGGTGGAACTTTGGGTTGAGACCGCATGAAGAAACATGCTGGAATTTTTCCAGCTTCATCCGAGAGGAAGGGACTGAAATTTGCAGCTTAGTAACCGAATGTATGGAGTAACTTTCTTCTAGAAACTCAAGCTGTATATTTACTTCCTTGTGTTATCTGAGAAACTAGAGCAGAATTGATTAATTGAGTAAGAAATTTTGCAAGAAATAGTTGGAAGTTTCTGCTAAGCTGGCCGAAGGAGGAAAGATGAAAATTTTCCAGTTTTCTCCATACAGTTTGGTTACAGGGTCTTGTCTTGTGGTTCAAACACCTTCTAACACATTAATTCCAACATGCATGGTGAATTTTTAGCTGAAGAAAACTGTTAAGAAAGCCGAGAGGGAGAAATAAACTTAGGATCAGTTTTTCTTTCAAACTCCACTTTGTAAACTTTCACATCTGATATTTAAAGCCACTCGGTAGTTTAATACTTGTATTTGGCATGATAAGCTGGAGTTAAAACTGAAGAAATTGTGGAGAAAAATGTTGCATATTAAACTGCTACACGGCTAGAAGTTTTACTTGTTCAATACCATAGCTGATGACAGATTTTGTGCGTGGCTTCTTGGTGGAAATACTTACTGAACTTGTGTGTTATTTTCTCTAGTTTAGTTAGATAGAATGTATATTAAGTACTTGGTGTTTTAAGCAAGTAAACCGTGGAGCTTTGTTGAACAATTTGAATGATATTGCTGGAACTTATACTTGTTGGCCGAAACATGGAAGAGATGAACTTTCGTTGAAGTTTTGAACAAAAGCCTAAGATAGTTTGTTGTAACTATGCATATAAATATATATATATATCCGTTTGTAGCATCTTAACCTTGTTTTGAATACTTTAAAGAATTTAAAACTCGAAGGGCTAGTGAAGTGGAACAAATAGGAATAACATGCAAACTAGAGTCTAGTTCAGTCTAAAAGGGAAGAAATAAAAGTTCCATCAGCTTCAATTATTAAGATTAGAATGAAATGATTTAATCTTAGCTCAAATGTTTTATAAGATCTTAAAATTTATATATGAACGTTAACCTTGTTTTAGAGCTACCAAACCTAATGGATTTTGAAGTAATATTGCTGAATTATGTTGAATGGTTGAATTGGTAATGAGATTAAGACTCATATAATGTTTTAGAAACTCTAAGCTAATTTATTATGACTATATACACGAAATGGCTCCTAATCACTTAAATTGGTTTTTATAATATTTAAGAGACTATAAAACTTGAGAAGTTAAGGTTGTGAAACAAAATTTAATTCACAAACAACCTAGAGCTTAGTTAGTCTTAAAAAGGAAAATGGAGTATCTATAAGCCATAATTTATACTAGATTGAGAAAGTATATTAGTTTAAACATTATACAAGTTTATAAACTTGAAGATGGGTATTTCATGGTTTAAAAATAATAAAGTCAATAAGTTTCGAAAATAATATGATAAATAATTATTAAGAATGTTATGGTTGTATTTTAAGGTCAAACTTGATTTTAGTAAGTTTAAATAAAAGAATAACAAATAATCGACTACAAATTATATATTTACTTTGAACTTATTAACTTGTACTAGGAAGTAGCCATGAACCAGGAAACCAACTTGAGACTCGAGAGTAGTCATTTGAATCCTTAGTGAGTGTTTTCCGAATTATGTGTATGTATTATGAATATTGTTTAAGTGATTTGGCCGAAATGCACTTGGAAAGTCCATGACCTGTGGTCTGGAATTGTTTTGATGTCTTGAACTTCCTTTGTTTAATTTTTTATTAGAATTGAACTTGTTGAGACCTAGGGCTAATGATTGATGAAGCCCTAGTGAAATTGATGTTTGAATTGTGATTTTTCTATATTGGCAAATTGGAATATAATGTGCAAGTGAATTGGAATCATGAAGTCCGTTTTGGTCCTTTGAACTCGAGTACTTTTAAACCAAGCTTTGTTGAAATACTTTGTCCTAGTATCAAGCTATAGAATTGAGTATAGTACGATAATGCTAAAATTCGAGTGTCGGGATTTTTAAAACCTTGCCAACTAGTTAATTCTTTCCTTGGCTTAAACTAGCCTTATTACTTTTAGAAAATAATTGCACTAACTTCTAAACTCTAGATTTTTCGTAAAATTGTCCCTGGCTAGTTGTTTTAAAGGAAATTATCAAAAACACGAGATTTTAATAATTTTAAATGAAAGGCGTAGAAAACTTGCTCGGCAAGAAACCTTATTTGAAGTAAGTTGGTTCTGGTTTGCACCTCTAGAAAGAAAGTACCTTTAAAGAAACCATACGAAATATTTTATCACTTCTACTAGTTTTAATTCTAAGAGAATTGTTGATTTATTCCGAGAAGATGAACTAGTTGTATACCAGAAGATATCTCACACACCACTGAGTAAGTTAGTAGTTAGTTAGTACAAGGCTTAGTCTGGTTTCCTTTTACGGTAACTTTCGCTAGGGTTTTGGTTCCGGATGTATGGAGGGTCCTCCGTGGCCGCCGCCGGTTACAGGGGGTGGCGCAGGCCCTTCCAGGTCTTTTGCAGATGTGCTCTCTGGCCCGTGCCGGTTGGAGTCGAATATTCCAGATCTGGGGTGTTGTTCAACGTATCGAGGAGAACCTGCTTTGCGGTTATCTCAGAAGGATTTACAGCTGCTCTCTACACCATTCCAAAATGCGTTAGTTGGCAGATTTCCGTTCCGCCGCCCTCCTATGGAAGTCATTAGGCATTTTTTCGTATCGCTGGGTCTCAAGGGAGAGTGTGATGTCGGTCTGCTCGATATGAATCACGTCCTCATCAGGCCGTCATCTGAGGAGGACTTTTCAAGGCTTTTCGTGCGCCGTTCATGGTTCGTACAGGGTGCACAGATGCTGTTATCAAAGTGGACGATGGATTTTAAAGCCCATCAGGATTCGACGTTTGCGCCTGTATGGGTATCTTTGCCGTCACTTCCATTGCCTTTGTTCAACAAGATATACATAGCCAAATTGGCGGGTTTGCTGGGAAGATATCTAAAGAGTGACTCTGCGACACTAGCGCTTAAGCGCCCTTCTGTGGCGCGGGTTTTGGTTGAGATGGATGTATCGGTGGCTCCTCCACACCGTATATGGATTGGAGAAGACCAGGAGGGTTTCTGGCAGGAGGTGGAATATGAGAGCTGGCCGAAATTTTGTGGGTTCTGCACTCGCTTTGGTCATGAAGTTGGGGAATGTTTCAGGAAGAACCCAGATCTTATCCCTCCCAAAACATTAGGCAGGAAGGCTGAGAAGGCAACGGCGGTTTACAGGCCTAAGGCTATCACTGGTCAGACTGGGTCTGCATTGGGGCTCCTACAGCAGGAAATACCGGGTAAACAGGTTATGGAACCTGAGGTGAGTGCCCATTCAGAGCCGGAGGTAGTAACGGCTGCTATGGGTCAGGCGGCGCATAGTCACGCGGTGGATCATCTTCAACATGTCCCAGGTCTAGCGCTTGTGGAAGCAGACGCTGGTGTTGATTCAATCTCGGAAGAAACCCGTGGTGGTGTAGCGTTTGGGAGAGACTCGGTAGCTGTGGATGTGTCTGCTGATGTATCTGCGTCATCTTCGAGGGAGACGAATGCAGTGGAGGTTCTTTCTTCTCATTTGTTAGCAACGCAGGCTGGGGGTTGCGAAGGGGAGGTTTGCGGCCAGGTTGCAAGGATCGCACCGTCCTCCAATACCTTTGCTGTCCTGCAATCATTATCAGACACAGAGTTTCAGGATTTTGAGCGCACTCCGTCCCGGTCTGCGACACATGCTCCAGCAGCTAGGCCGAATCATAGAAGACAATACTCGGAAGGGGATCTACCGGGTGAGGTAGCGCAGTGGGCGCATCTAAAAGAATTCCATAGGGAGTTGCAGCAGCGGTTATCTTCAGATCCGGCGGGAACGGGAGGGACGTTGGAGGATGTCAAGTTTGTACGTCTTGAGCAGCAGGAGGCCGCGGGTAAAGATCAGCTTGGAGCTAGGCACAAGGGTGGTCGGCCAGCTAAATCATCTTCCAATCAGGTTTCTATCTTTTCTCAAAATCATTACTCACTGCGGTCTCATGTTAAATCCCGTTAAGATTGTTGTTTGGAACATACGTGGGGCTTCTCGTAAGGATTCTCTAAGATATCTACAAAAGATTTGCAAAGCTAATGCAATACGGTTTTTGGTACTTCTGGAACCTTTGTCGGATACGCCACAGCTTGAGGTGGTACGCCGGTTTCTAGGGTTTGATAAAGCGGCGGCAGCATTGAATAATAAGGTATGGGTTTTTTGGTGCAATGAGATGTCATTGTGTTTCAGGGAAATGGCCGAGCAGCTCCTCCATATGTGCATCAATTTTCCTTCCGGGTGCTCTATTCAACTTTCGGCCGTTTATGCACGGTGTTCAAGGGTTGGGCGACGCGAGCTGTGGGCAGCAATGGAGGATTTGGTGGGTACCGGTAGGGGGCCTTGGTTGTTGGCAGGGGATTTCAATGTCATTTCCAATGCGGAGGAGCGAGCGGGAGGCTCCCCGGCTAATGCACGGAACATGGAGGAATTTAATGCCGCTATTGGCACCTGTGGCTTAGTGGAGGTGCCTTTTGATGGGTCGTTATTTACTTGGACGAATGGTAGGGTGTGGCAGAGATTGGATAGGGCTTTAATGAATCGGGATTGGGCTGATGGGTACGAGTTTTCCCATGTTTCGCATTTGTCCAGAGGTCGTTCGGATCATGCTCCGCTATTGATTACTGCCCACAGCGCGGGACAAAGGAAGAGTTCTTTTAAATTTTTAAATGTATGGCAGCGACATACAGGTTTTATGGATGTGGTCCGCCAGGGCTGGGCGATGCCCGTGGAGGGGGTGGGTATGCCAAAATTTCATAATAAATTACGGGCAGTAAAATGTTGTCTGCAAGCATGGAACGTACAGGTCTTTGGTAATATTTTTAACAAAGTGAAGGAGGCTGAGGCTGTTATGAAACAAAGAGAAGAACGGTTTGACAATGAGAGGGATTCGGTTTCTCGAGCAGCGCTGGAGGAGGCAAAATCGAGATATGCAAGGACTTTGGCGGTGGAGTGTGAGTATTGGAGGCAGAAGGCGGGCATCAAATGGTTGCAGGTTGGGGATGCTAATTCGGCGTACTTCCATTCTTGATGCCGCCAGCGCCGAAGTTATAATTTTGTGGCCCGTATTAAGGAGCAGTCTGGAGCATGGTTGGAGGATATACATGATATTAGGCAATCAGCAGTGGAGTTCTTCTCTTCCTTGTTCGCTTCTGACCACCATGGCTGTCGCTCTCCAGGCCTTCCTTTTTCACTCCCCCAATTAACCTCGGCGGATAATGCCATGTTGGGTGCCTTACCTGAACTGGAAGAACTAAAGAGAGTGGTTTTTGCATTGGAAGCAGACAGTGCTCCGGGCCCGGATGGGTTTGGGGCAGGCTTTTATCAAGTTTGTTGGGATATTCTTAAGTCTGATTTATTGGAGGCGGTCCAGGCTTTTTTCCAGGGTATGCGGCTGCCTAGGAGTTTCACTAGCACTTCTATCATTTTACTGCCCAAGGTGGCGGGAGCTGGGCAATGGAAGGATTTTCGGCCAATAAGTCTTTGCAACGTCTGCTCGAAAATTATTTCTAAGCTCGTCTCGGATCGGTTGGGTAAGGTTCTCCCTGCCTTAATATCACCGTGGCAGACAGGTTTTGTCCAAGGTCGGGGGATAACGGACAACATTCTTCTTACGCAGGAGCTGGTGGCAGATCTAGATAGGAGGTTGAGGCACCCGAATCTTATGCTAAAATTGGATATGGAAAAGGCGTATGACAGGGTCGAGTGGCCTTTTCTTTTGTTTATGCTACGGAAGTTTGGGTTTGCTGAATTTGTGGTAGACATTATCTTTCGCCTGGTGTCCAATAATTGGTTTTCTGTTTTGGTAAATGGTGAGCCGTCTGGATTTTTTAAATCTTCCAGGGGTGTTCGGCAGGGTGACTCGGTTTCTCCTGGCCTCTTTTTGTTAGTTGCCGAATTTTTAGGGCGCGGGCTGCACCAGCTACTGGATAGTCAGCCAGGCAGGCGTTTTGTTTCGGCAGGGACAGCGGTGCCTTACCTTGCCTTTGCCGACGACATGCTTATTTTCACGAGGTGTTCTGAGGACTGCTTGTCTGCTCTCAAGGCTTTTCTTTCGGATTATCAAGATGCATCAGGACAGAGAGTAAATGTCACCAAGAGTTCCTTTTTCTTGCCATCTTGGGTTTCTTCGGGGCAGGAACAGATGGTAAATAGGGTCCTGGGTTTTAACAGGCACACTTTCCCTTTCATTTATTTGGGTGCTCCTATTTATAAAGGCCGGTGTCGTGGTATCTTGTTCGATGGCATTGTTTCCAAAATGCGGACCCGCCTTCAACATTGGAGTAATAAGTTGCTCTCGTTTGGGGGTAAGCTCGTTTTAGTACGGCATATCCTTGCTTCGTTGCCCATGTATTTACTTCAGGTGTTGGATCCTCCCAAGGCAGTGCTCACAAGGTTGGGCATACTTTGTAATTCCTTTCTATGGGACCAAAATGGGGAGCGGCGCATTCATTGGTCTTCCTGGGATAAATTGTGCTCCCCGTTCGATGAAGGGGGTCTGGGTTTCCGGTCGTTCAAGGACATGGCACGAGCTTTCTCTGCAAAATTTTGGTGGCGCTTCAGGCTTGGAAATTCCTTTTGGGCTGAATTCATGCACGCTAAGTACATCAACGGTAGCCATCCATCGGAAGCGACAGCAGTGCGGTCCACGGCTGTTTGGAGGCGTCTGCAGGCGATCCGTCCCATGGTCGAGCCGAACATTAGGTGGTGCTTAGGGAAAGGTTTGGTGGATTTTTGGAAAGATAGTTGGGTTCTTCATGCGCCGTTGGAGAGTGTGGTGGTTCATCCTGAGCGTCCTCATTTCCTGGTCTCGGAATTTATAACTAAGGATGGTTGGGACGAGTTGCGTCTCGCTCAGTGGGTTCCGAGTTTTGTCATCCAAGCTATCAAGGATACGCCTTTCGACTTATCTCAGAAAGATAGGATGGTCTGGCTGCTCTCGCCGACCGGCTGCTTCTCGGTTAAGACGGCATGGGAGGTGCTCCGGCAAAAGAGGCAACATTCTTTGGTTGGCTCATTTCTTTGGTCTTCGGTGTTGCCAACAAAAATGTCGTTTCTTGCTTGGAGATTGGTGCGCAATTTCTTACCTTTGGATTTGACTTTGCGGTCGAGGGGTTTGTCTTGTCCATCTAGATGTGGGTGCTGTTACCAGGAGGAGGAGGCCCTTTTGCATGTCTTTGTTAATGGACCAGTTGCCTCGGAAGTGTGGCAGAAAGTGTCTTCCCGTTTTGGGTTTCGTTTGGGCAATTGCTCGGACATGGCGTCCGTTTTTATTTTTTGGTATCGGACGGCAGCAGCCCCTTCGAAAGACCATATTCGGACGTTTATGCCAGTGGTAGTGTGCTGGTTTCTTTGGTCTGCAAGGAACCAGGAGCGATTCAAAGGTGTCCGGTGGGGGGTTGACAAAGTAATTCGAGAGATAGATTTTTTCTTCGAGCAGCTTGGGCGGGCTAATTTGCTCCGTCGGCCGCATTTCAAGGGGGATGCCGATTGCGACTTGCTGGGTTGGGTCACTGCCCCTATGCGGCAGGGGACTCCTAGGGCGATTATGTGGGAGAAGCCGCCTTTTGGTTTGCTTAAATTCAACTCAGACGCCAGCGTCAACCTTGGTAGGGCCACGGGTGGAGGCTTGGTGCGGGATTATCAAGGAAAAATGATTTTTGCTTTTTACAAAGAATTTGGGGACTATGATGTTTTGGAGGCAGAAGGCCTGGCTTTAATTTTTGGTTTGCAGTTGTGTTCACAACAGGGCATTCGCCCGTCGTTGGTAGAAGTGGATTCTAAAACCTTGGTGCAGTTGATTATCTCTGGGGTCATTGCAAAGTGGCCGTTATGTAATTGCTTGAGGAAGATTAGAAGACTTCTGGAGGGTTTCTCGGCCACCATTGCGCATGTTTTCCGTGAGGCTAACTCGGTGGCAGATAGGCTAGCAGATATTGGAGCTATAGGCGTACGGGAATACGACCACTTTCATCAGTTGCCGGCAATCGTCCGGGCCTCTGTTGTGCTTGACTCACGTAGTGTGCCTGGGGTTCGTTGGGTACGCGAGGAGGGTTAAGATAGGCTTCTTGTACGCATAGTCTTTGCAATGGGGAGGTGACTCCCTTTCTTTGTTTAAACTTTCGTTTCATCAATAATAGTTGGGGCTGGCATCCCCCCCCCCCCCCCGTGTACGGGGTTTTTGCCAAAAAAAATAAAAAAAAATAGTTGTATACCAGAAAATCTTTCTTATATAAACCAAAAACTTGTATTATAGTTTTAAAACTTGGTCTTTTAGGGTTTAGCGAGGACGTGGACTTCGATTCCCAGCTTGACTTTTGAGCTTAACTTTTGGTGAGTGTCCGTGCTTGTTCTACGAATAACTTGTTAAAGTGCTTTCTTGATTTGTTATGTGATATTTGGAAAGTGGTTTTTCCTGATCCATCGAAGTGGGCAGTGTGTACTTTATCGCACTAGCCCTTTCGAGTGGTGACTTGGTTGAAATGTTTTCTCGAATATCTTGCTTGCACTAGTTAAGTACTGAGTGGGGGAACGTACCACACCTTAGGGTGGGAGGGCCTCTTATCCTATCTCAAGTACTAAAACCTTGAATTTGTTGACTAGAGCGTGGACTCGTCAACTAATCTACCAGATAGGGGAACGTACCACACCTTAGGGTGGGAGGGCCTCTTATCCTGACCTGGTAACCACTTGTTGTGACGTCGTTGGGTGAATCCCTCAACTAGTTTATAATGTGACGTCGTTGGATGAATTCCTCGACTAGTTTACAAAAAGGTATACTCGAGTAATACCAAACTCTCTCGTGAGGTGTGCGGGCCCGGTGGGAGTAAGTTGTTTGGAGCGTGTTAAGGAAAAAAATAATGAATCTACATGGACTTTAGATAGTGAGAGTTGATGGAGGGTCAACTACGATTAATTTTGATCAAGTTCGTGGAAATGGCTCCTGAGAGCCCCTGTATCCTACCCTGTGCTGTTATATGCTTTTCTACTTGCTGAATTTAAGCTTGAAGATTATTTACTATTTGTGTTATATGATTGCATGTTTTGGGGCACCACTGAGCTTTAGCTCACCATACGATATTTGTTTTCCTTAACAGGTTTTGGCGTTCGAGAGATTTGAAATCTGCTTTTGGCTTTTGTAAATTTTGTTTTGAATCAGACTATGTATCTTTCGGCTTGGGTTGCCACTTGAAGCTGGAAAAGTGCAAAACCTGAGTTTTGTTTGACTTGTATGAATGTATTTGAATTTTATGACTTCACTTTGTGGTTTGTAATGCATAAATGTAGTTATGTTTTAATCTGATTGGAGATGTACGTAAGAGTGGATGTTCATTTGTCCATTGGTTATGTTATCTCTGAAGTTAATGTGTTCTTAGTGTGTTGGTCGTTTTAAGGATTGGCTTGTTCGGGTGACGAATTTTGTAATGGTTTAAGTCATACGTCGGAAGGGTTTTGCCAGTTTCCTTGCGTGAGTCCTGGCGTGAGCTAGGCAGGCGACCCGCCAACCCTCTGGTTCGCCTTAGGGAGAAGTGGGGCCGTCACAGTCATCCTAGGAATGGACTGGTTAGCCCGTTACCATACTCAGTTGAATTGTAAGACGAAAACGGTAGAACTGTGTATTCCGGGTGAGGCAACCCTAAAATTGAATGTAAGGGGTAGATTAGCCTCATCTGCTTTTATTTCAGGAATTTGAGCTAGAAAAATGCTGAATAAAGGAGCTCAAGGATATTTGGCTTTTCTTATAAATACTCCTAGTGATAAGGTGAGATTAGAAGACATGCCAGTGGTTAAGGCGTATCCAGATGTTTTTCACGAGGAACTAGAATCTTTGCCACCTGAAAGAGAAATAGCTTTTAAAATCGATGTGGCTCCCGGAGTAGCACCTATCTCTAAGATGCCTTATAGAATGGCTCCAGCTGAATTGAAAGAGTTGAAATTGCAATTACAGGATCTTCTAGAGTGAAGCTCTATAAAAGAAAGTGATTCACCGTGGGGAGCTCCAGTGTTGTTTGTTAAAAAAAAGATGGCAGTTTAAGGTTGTGCGTAGACTACCGAGGCCTGAAAGATGTTATGCTCAAGAATAAGTGCCCTTTACCCCAAATTGATGAATTGTTTGACCAATTACAAGAGGCTGTAGGATTCTCAAAGTTGGATCTCTGGCAGGGTTATTATCAGTTGAGGATTTTGGAAAAAATATACCTAAAACTGCCTTTAATTCAAGGTACGGACACTTTTAGTTTGCAGTAATTCCATTTGGATTGACTAATGCTCCTGCAGCTTTTATGGTTTTAATGCACCGTATCTTTAAGCCTTATCTGGACTAGTTTGTGGTGGTATTTATTGACGATATACTAGTGTATATTAAAACTCTGGAGGATCATGAGAAACATTTGAGGATTGTTTTGCAAACTTTGTGGGAACATCAGTTGTATGCTAAGTTTAGCAAATGTAAATTCTGATTGAAGAAGTAACATTCTTAGGTCATATACTCTCCAAGGACGGAATTAAGGTAGATCCGACCAAAGTTGAAGCAGTTTCTAAGCGGAAGAAACCGGAAAACCCTACTGAAGTTCGAAGTTTCTTAGGGTTAGCAGGGTATTATCGGAGGTTTATCAAAGATTTTTCTAGGATTGCGGGACCTATGACTGAGTTTGTGACGACCCCACCCTCCCCTACGGCGTATCCCAGGGTTTAGCGGACCGCCTGCCCAACTCTCGCCAGGACTCACTCATTGATTCGAATAATATAATTCACAACTTCTTAACGTAAATAAATCAACAATTGTCAAATTTGAAACATACAAATACATTCATTGCTATCTCAAATTTTCATACAATCCCAAAAAAATTCAACCCTAATCGGGCGACTAGTGTGAGTACAATTACAAAATTTCAAAAAAACTAGACTACGCTAGCCTGTACAAGTCTAACGCCTCGCTCGTACCCCCTGTACGGAAAACAAAACTAATAAAGTGAGCAAAAGCTCAGTGAGGTCCCAAATAGCAAGTTGACTAATAAGTACAAGTGACAATATCATAATAGTAAAGTAGCGAGCATTAACAAATCAAGAAAATGAGCAATAACACTTCGGATGACCAAACATTAAATATTCAGCATTTCATATAAAAGGATACAGTTGCTTTTGTAAACTAGCTCCACCATAGCTTGATCATATAGTAGTTGACACTTCGTCAACTTTCAAGTAAGTAACTAGTCCAGTAGTACACCACTTAACTCCAATTTCCATCCGCCAACCAAACCCTTTACCGGGCCCGAACTCTAAGATAAACACTGGTGGTAATACTCGAGTATACCGATTAGTCGAGGAGATAACACTCCACTCGACAAAAACTAAAGACCCAGGGTTCGTTATCGAATCGACCAAGCCCGAAGCCAAAAGTAGTGGTACAATTCCCCGAATAAGACAAAAGTCCTCAGTTCGCAAATAATTACAATATCAATCCCAAATATTACACAAGATAAAACTAAATTCAAACTGTACAGGAGATATTCATCCAGTCACATGAATGAGTACTACAATTACTTCCCTTGCCTCAGCGAGTGTCCAGTAAAATCAGTAAGCAAATAAGCGTCACAATAACGCATTTAGATGATATCATGAATCAATGATCAAATGTACGTATATTGCTCTTGTGAGCCAGTGATCATTGTACTTAAACATCCAACGCTCAAATAGATCAATTAACAATCCAACAGTAATAGAGAGCCATTGTGCTCCAGGTAAACAGTGGTGGAGATGTTGGTTCTAAGTACAAGACTTCCCAAGATCTCATTGGAGCCAAAATATTTAATGGCACACACACAAGCACGCATGATATGCAATCGAGTATGCAATGCAAGAAATAGTTCGAAAAGTAACCTTGCGAATAGTTGTGGAATCACTCACCAACCACAGCTCATGATCCATCCATCATAGATCATTGCCTTGATCAAGTCCAAGCCCTAGATTACAAATATCATGTCAAGCAAAGGGAATTCTAAAATCAGCAAGTTCCTATCACCTTTTGGCATTTTAATCACAATTGAAGCTACACTTATCCGATTGAAATGAATCTTATGGAGTTACGAAGCTAAGACATATACCAACATTTCTTATGAAGCCCTCCAAAGCCAAATTCTACATTTTCATGGTCAAAAATCAAAATTTTAGAGAAAAATAGAAACTGTCCGTGAAACAGGGCTTAAGGGAAGTCAAGGGTATTTTGTTCATTTCACAAGCTACAGTACTCCAATCAATCTGAAGGTTTGCAGGTAGATAGCTAACTCACATATCTACAACTTTCATGTTTTGTCCACAAGTTGGTTCGGTCTAAAACATGGAGAATTTTGTAGTCCAAGTTGAGTCCAGAAACAAGGTAAAACTGAAATTACACTTCTAAACTAACCTTTGTATAGAACTACAATTACACATACGAATCATAAGATATACCACATATCTAAATAGGCCACAATGCCCCTTCAATATGAGCCAATAGAGAACTCCAAAACCAATCACAATTAAGCCCTAAAACTGAAATTTTCCGAACAAATAAGAAATTTTCTGCAAACAACCACAACTAACACACAAAGGCTCCATTTGACACCATATCAAGCTATCATTCCATGACCAACCAACAATTATCATATAAAATCAGAAAATTCACTAATAAATCAGAAATTTGTCAAACTCTACTTAAAATCATGAAATCTTCCACAAAATAGCATATATAACATCTTTAATCCACCAATTAACAATCAATTGAAGTAGATAGGAAGTTCTTAGCAAGATACCTTCAAACCTCAAGAAAATTGGTAGCTTAGTGCTCTCTCCTCCAAAACAACTCCACCAATAGCTTTAAACCTCCTTAGTGAGCACTTGAATGGAATAGATTGCATAACTAACGGTGAAATCTCAAGTTTTGGACAAGGAATTTGTGAGAACCCGTAAATTTGATTTTCTAGGTTTTAGAATTTTTCCTGGCTTGTTTTCTGCATTTCCGTGATTAGAAAATTTTCTAGGTAATTTTAAGGAGCAGATATAATTTTTAGATGATTTTTCTAGTATCGAATGGATTTTGAGGAATTAAGAGCGTATACCGGACGTGGGACCCACTGGTGCGAAAAGTTCGGAAAAATTCGGCCAACTAGGTTAAGTTTTGAATATTGGAATTAATTTATCGGGTGTTAAGAGATAAGTAGAGGTTGTAATTTGGATTGATATGAGAGAGAAAAGTTAGGTAGATATTTAATTAAAGGTGACAAGTGTCACCCTTGGATTGGTCTTGAAGTAAGACCACTATTCCTATTCTTACCATTTGACTTAAAATAGCTTAAAAATGACCAAAAATCTTCAAGAAAACAACAAGAAGAAGCCGGCCCTCTCTTGCTCTCTTTCTCTCTCTCTTACTTCAAGCATAAGGAAGAAAACACTTCAATCTTGTCCCAAATCATCACAACTAACCATCCAACCTTGAAATTACTCCATAAAACCTCTCCAATTAGAGATAGTGAGTGGATTTGTGGAGTTGTTTGGCAAGTTAAGGTGGTCCATAGCTCTCTCTCTCTTGTTTTAAAGATAAGTTGTGAAGAACCACCCTCCTCTTTTAGTTGATGCTTAAATCATGCTTAGTGGTTGTATAAGATGCAAGTTTATGGATTAATTCTTGATTTGTGGTTGAAATGATGGAATTTTATTATTTTTGGGGATTTTTCTGTTTTAATATAAGCATGATTGTGTGGCTATCTATGATGATTGGAAATGGTCTATAATGACTTAAGGAGGTGGGAAAAGTGATTAATTGCAACCAATTTCTGTTTTGGAAGAAAATTGAAAAAACTAGGGTTCTTAAGGGAGCATTCTGTCCGAATTTTTAGGTCCTAGATAGAGGCCGAATTGGCCTTAGCTCAAAACATTAAAGTTGTAGGGAATGACATTTTAGAGGTGCCTACAAAATTTCAGGTCAATCGGAGTAGTGTAGAATGAGATAAGTCGAAATTACTATTGCTGTTCTGGTTTTACCCGAAATTGAGAACTGCGCCTGTAATTGGTTGTTTTGACAGGAATTGCTTCCGAATTGGTTGTTGAGGCCTTCTTATGACATTTATCCCTGTTTCTTATCTTTCAGCTGGTTTTGGAATTTCTGGATTTGGACTTGTAGAGCCTGAGTTATGATGTTTCCGCTAGAATGCGTTTTGGTGAATCTGTTTTACGTTGTTGATGTAGTATCTTGCATTGTTGACCTGTTTGCACTCAAAACTGGGTTGAGTGACCTTCTGTGATGTTGTAGCCCTGTCTTTTAGCTTCGAGATGGTGGGTCTTGTACCCTCATCCGATAAGCGTAGTGAAATTTGTGCCATTACCGCAAAATGAGGACAAAAACTGTTTTTTTCAGGGCCAAGCTAGTTACATTTCCGAAATTTCTGGTTTCCTTGATTGTTTGGATATGCTTATGGAACCCTATTGGGGTCATGTTTGGCCTTGGTTTATGACTCGTTATCGAGTCTCATTGTATTTGTTTGCATGTTTTTAGGGCGTGACGGTGGTGCACAACGTTCTTTTGACGGAAGTGCATGAAACCACATTTGCTAACGTGGTGAGTGTACCACTCACTTATGTGTTATTATATGACTTTGATACTTGAACTTGAGATGTTGAATGTTAATTGATTGAAGTGAGAGTGTACTTTATCACTTTCACTTGTTGTTTCGCATGTTATTGGAATGTTATATGAAATGAAATACATGACTTGGTGTTGTTTGGACGAGTCTCCAACGACTACAAATGTTATCCTTGAGCTCAACCCCATTGGTAATTGATTGAATCGAGCCGGCGAGGGCTTGGTCGTGCCAATTAATGTGCCTTGGGGCAATATTTTATGGAATCTTGTAGTATGAGAGACTCTTGATTCCGGTTTACTCGAGTAATACCACAATGCATGTGTTTGGATTGCGGGCCCGGTTGGGGAATGTTAGGTGGAATGGAATGGAGGTAAAGTGGAGTCTACGGTTGGTTATTGTTGAAAATTGACGGAGAGTCAATGGCGTTTGATCAAGAAATGCAAACGAGGAAAAGGGCTCTTGAGAGCCACCCGTATCCTTTTATCCTCATTATTGATGTGTGGCTTTACTTATTTTTGGTAAATTGGACTGTTAAGCTTGATGCATCTATGAACTTGGTTGCTTGAGTTGTATTCTCACTGGGCAATTAGCTCACCCCGTTCCTTTTGTTTTCCTTACAGGAATATGACTTTTTTTGGAATATATCTTGATAGATGGTTGCCGAATGAACTAGATGAATGTCTCTTTTGTATTGTATATGAAATGGGACCCTAAATGTATCATTAGGGCCGTTTTCACTTTTGATTTGGCAAACCACATATGTAGTGACTTTTGTATCACTTTTAAATGCCATTTTGGCTTGTAAATGCTTAATGTTATGTTGTATATGTATTTCGATGTTTGGTTGGGTTCGGACGGGTCGGTTACTATTCATGGCCGACTCCGAATTTCATTTTTTTTTATTTTGGGTTCTTTTGCCCTTTTGCCTTGTTTACGCGCGTTATAAGTTCCGGAACGTGATAGATCGCTCTATACTGCACCGTTAGTCCTGGCGAGAGCTGGGCAGGCAGTCCGCTAACCTCTTTGGTTCGCCTTAGGGGAAGGTGGGGCTGTCACAGAATTGAAGAACTTTCTCTCTTATTTTGCTCCTCAAAGTGTTGGCCAAGAAGGTGAAGAAATGAGAGAAATATCAGCTAAGAAACAAGATAAGAATGAAGGAAAACGGCGGGTCAAACTTGGCTATCGAAGGTGCCACGTCACAATCCGGCTAAGATCTGGCCAGATTTGTGACGCCCCCACTTCTCCCAAGGGCGAACCTGAGGGTATTGGCGGAATGGCTGCCTAGCTCGCGCCAGGACTCGATACTCTAAAATGAGAAAATAGAGTTCACGCCAAAAGAAAGTTCTATTTAAACTATTACATCTTCAAAAGCTGTGTAAACTATCACATCAAACCATACATACCACGAGTACCAGAAAGTAAATCCTAGAAAAGCTGATAACTATAACCACCACGAAAATATATACATCTTACTAGTCAACTTATAACAAGTATAAATTCAACTATTCTATAGCCAAAAATCTAAACACCTTCCCGAACGATTCCCGCGTCGGTCCCCTGCTAAGGAAAACAAATGGAATGGGGTAAGCTATATGTTTAGTGAATAATCAGGGGTAAAAATGTAAACTCACATCCAAATAAACAAGTAAATCAGGATATTTCACATCAATAACAGAAAGGTAACATCACAATGGTAGGATACGGGTGGCTCCAAAGCCAGTTCAATTCCCCGAGCTTGAACGCCTGTTGACACTCCGTCAACCAAAGTACTCATGGTCCCTAGACTCCACTTACTTTTCCTGTTCACCTTATCAACCCCCGCTGGCCAGTCAACATCACACAACAGCTCGAGCGAAACAAAATCACTTAGCTTTAATCAAAGCTTTAACAAAGAACGAAATCCCAAGGTTAGCATGTAACTAACTTCGACCAAGCCCCGGCTGGCTCGAATAGTTCGTCTACCCTTGGAACCGGGCTGGAACCAAGCCCTGAGATATCCAATCCCTCAATAGATGATATCTCTCAACAAAGTACGCAACAAAATACTTACCCCAATAGCACACAACAAAAAGGGGTTCAATTCAAGTCATGTAATCACCCCCATCAGCATACAGCAAAAGGGTGACACTCAACATAAGGCATGTATTCTCACATATGAAATCAAAACAAAGGATGGGTTTAGGTCGAGTGAGATAAAGTACACTCTCGCCTAAGTACCCATTTAACATATACAAAGCACTTTGACAATTTCACATCAATAAACAACCCAATTACTCACTCAAAATAGTGAGCATGCAAATCAAGGTACTTTATACGGGTCCACCGACTCCGTCCGGTTCGTCACTGCCTGTGATAGAAGATTATACTCAACTATCAGTGAATCGACCATCACAACTACTTGCATAGCTGTCAATCAACCAAAAATATGAATTGTATAGCAACATAAGCAAGAATAAAGGAACTAAAGATGATGGACAGCTAATATGCTTCAATAATAGGCTTACAAGGGATATCCTTCACCTCTCCTTGCAAAGTTTAGCTCCCCAAGCTTCCTAATCTCTCAATTTGCAAGTTAATCGGTTTAGTTTTCTTGTTTTCTCACTCAATCAAGCAAAACCCAAGATGGATTGAAGCTCTCTTTCTCTTTTTTTCCCTCTCTCTCTCTCACGGCTGCTATGGAGGAAATGGAGAGCATTTTGAGTAGTTTTTTGGTGATAAATATGGAGAAAATTAGTTGGTCAACAATTCATGGATGACCGCCACTTGTCACCACCAATTTCCATCTCAATTTTGTTTCTTTTCCTTTGGTTCTTGAAGTCAAAAATTTTGGCCATGATGATCAGATTTAGGGCTGATATTCAGGTTCTAATATATATGAGATTAACTTGATAAAATGGTGGTCAAATGGTGTGTTGAATCGGTAGTGAACGATACCCGTCGGTTCGAGCCGATTTTCCTTAAATCACGTATACTAGAGTTTTATCTTATAATTCACTAACTTATTATTATCACTTCTAATCACACACTTAATATCATCTAAAACTCACTCTTAATCACCAAATTTGATACACACTCCGTACCGAATGGTCACACTACGAAAAGGCGAAAAAAAACCCTAATTTACGATAACTCGAAAACGAAAGGGAAAACCCTTGATTCTATGGTTGATTGCAGTTACTGAGGGTGTGAATGAGTAGTAAAGCTATTAGAAAGGAATAAATGCCAAATAAAAGGAATTTTAAGCAAAATGTGAGGGATTTTACAATTCCATTGATTACAATTAGGGTTTCGATTAAAAATGAGAGATCTAAGAAAACCGGTTAGTCACAAGTAAACTAGGGTTTTTTATTAGACTTTAGGGTTTCTAGTCCCTTTAAAACAAATATAAGGTTTTAAATCAAACCCAAAAAAAAATAATCTCCTAACATTCGGTGTATCACAATCTCCCCTTCTTAAAAGAATTTCGTCCTCGAAATTGCAACCTTTAAGTCAAATCTTCTTCATCCTTTCACGAGCTAAGGGTTGGAATACTCTAATACCTTATTAACGAGGTCATCAGTAGTGGTAAAGATTACCTCAAGAATTGGTCACTCTAGGTATTTCAATCCAAGAACCAACCGTGTAGTCCTTATCTCAAAGTCTCAATGGTCTTTATTCTCAATGAACTTCAAATGTCTCGTAGATCGGCCTTAATGGTAGTAATCTTTTAAAATGAATAGAAGGAACCTTGATACGATGGAAGATAGGGGGTACCTTCGATGATTGCCAATGGGTCTGTCATCTCTTGATGTCCCATTGCATAGGTCCTTGCCGGCACTTTCGGTCGATTACCCGTTGCATTGGTCGACTTAGAAGTGTTCCCCTCTGCCCTTGGAAAATTTCCTTCTTTTGGCAGGTGAGGGCACTGAGCAATCAGGTGCTCAGCACTACCACATTGATAGCATTTCCGAACTTGTCCTTTCTTCCAACAATTATCTTCCAAGTGGTTAGCAGCCCCACAAAATCCACATGCCATTCTAGGTCCTGATATCGGACCTCCTCGTGAGATACCCTTTTGGGTCTCTCTTCCTGCCTGACCTTTCTCAAAATATCCTCGATTCGGGGTCCCTATTGATCATGGTCCACCTATTCTTCGACCCCTCTTAGATGGTGGCTCGCTCCCCGAGCTCTGTGTGACAGCCCCACCTCCCCCTAAGGCGAACCAAAGGGTTCGGCGGACCACCTGCCCAGCTCTCGCCGGGACTCAGTCGTTCACTTCAACCCTCAAACAAAACCAGAATAAACCCACAAGAATAAATATAACGACGATCCAAAACTTAAAGCAAAACTTATGTACATCACTATCTCAAAAGGGAGTACAAACATCGAATATACAAAGGTTCTCAATTCACCGCACATCCAGCCCGTGCCAAGCACTAGGGCGAGAACCATTACAAAATCAAAGAACTAGACTAGGCTAGTCTATACAGAGCTCTCATCCTGCTCGCCGTCCCCTGTTAAGGAAAACAAAACTAAAGGAATGAGCTAAAAGCTCAGTGAGGTTCTATACATAGAAACAAGTAATTAAACAAGGACATTAATCATGTAATAACAAATAATCAAAAAACATGTCCAATATAAAGCAAGGATAATACATTCATTAAAAGGATACAGGCTCACAATGAGCAATTCGTTCGTTCGTTCCCCTTTCATTCCCTTATTCCTCCAATTATTTAAAAAATGCATTTTTGTAAGTAAAACCCCTCGTTTTTTACGTTCGTTCGTTCATTATCATTCACCTCCTCCTGGACGTTGGCCAGGCTTTTCACCCCCATCCGGACGTTGGCCGGACTTCACCCGACAACAAGGTAATACTCGAGTATACCAAACGTTCACCCAGGTCACCAAATCGCCCGACCGAGTCCGCTTCTGGCTCGAGTCGATCGGTAACAAGGGCAAGGGCCCAGTTCAGCCAAAAGGGTTACATTCATGCGCAACTAGTATTTCAACATTTAATCATCGAAAATTTCATATTTATTTAGGTCGAGTGCGATAAAGTACACACTCACCTAGCGAAAGTTCATTTCAGAAATCATAGAAAACAATTAACATTTAATCAAATATTCACAAATAATCACATAGTCACAACAATCTACATAGTCATAGAAACAAAACGTATATAGAACACTCACATATTTAAGCAAAATAATGTCCAAAGTATCCTCCCGGATAACACTCTCAATCGCCAAGAAACCCTAATAATAGTCAAGAGAAAATATTACAGTTAAACCCCTCTATAGTTTTGGAAGTGAAAAGAGTACATTTAAACCAAAGGCTATGAGTAAAATATTTGTAAAACTTATGCTTGCTCGTAAAACTTTGAAATCTCCATTTGAGTCGAAGTGACAAAGAAAACGTACTTCGAGCAGTCATTATTTTATTTCTCAAGGGTATAAGTTCGGCCAAGTCCTTACTTATATACCTCGGTAAAAGAAGATGCAAATATTCTAGATGGTTCAAGTGATATTCACTCTTAACCCTTACTCAAGTTGCAAGTATAGTTCTCTAGTTCTCGAGCGTAAATTTGGGCAGCACGCCCTTTGTGTTTACCTAATTTTTCCAGACATTTATGGCTTCATTATTTTCCTCAGCCAATCCCAAAGTTATACACAATATAAATTCATCACAATAGCCATTCAATAGGCTCAATGTGACAGCCCCACCTTCCCCTAAGGCGAACCAAAGGGGTTAGCGGACTGCCTGCCCAGCTCTCGCTAGGACTAACGGTTTCAGTTTAGAGCGATCTAATACGTTCCGGAACTTACAAACGCGCGTAAACAAGTCAAAATCACAAAATAAAAAAAAATGAAACCGGAGTCGGTCATGAATAGTAACCGACACGTCAAAACCCAACCAAACATCAAGCAATATTTTCAAGTTGAAATTAAGCATATACAATCCAAAGTGGCATACAAAAGTTATTCCAAAATGGATACATGTACGATTTGCCAAATCAAAAGAGAAACGGACCCAAAAGTACATTTAGGGTTTCAATCAAGGAGCTATACAAAAGATATATCCATCTAGCTCAATTCGGCAACCAATTATCAAATCCAGTCCAAAAGTATTTATTTTCCTGTAAGGAAAACAAAAGGAATACCACTCAAGCAACCAATTATCCAAAAGTGAGCTTACGCCCAGTGAGATAATACCACTCAAGCAACCAAGTTCATATAAGCATCAAGCTTTTCATTCCAATACATCAAAAGTAAGCAAAGGCACACATCAATAGTGGTGATAAAAGGATACGGGCGGCTCTCAAGAGCCCTTTTCCTCGTTTGCATTCTTGATCGAACCTCATTGACCCTCCGTCAATGTTTAAGAGTAACCAACCGTAGGCTCCACTTTACTTCCATTCCTTCCACCCAACATACCCCTACCGGGCCCGAACTCCAAACAGTAGAAATTTGGTAATACTCGAGTATACCGGAATCAAGAGTCTCACTACTACAAGATTCCATATAACAGTCCCCATGGCTCGTCAATTTTCACGACCAAGCCCTCGCCGGCTCGATCCAATCGACTACCAATGGGGTTGAGCTCAGTCGTATCAGTAATGGTCGTTGGATACTCGTCCAAGCGACACCAAATTCATGAACCAATTCAGTATTTCATGTATCATTCAATCATTGCAGTAAAACAGTAGACAGTCATATGAGATACCAAATGGGTGAGGGCGATCAAGTACACCCTCACTTAATTAAGTTCAACGCAGCAAACAAGCCTTCAAGGCATCAAATTCACATATACCAAAGCCACATTGTAAACAACAAGTGAGTGGTACACTCACCAATCAAGCAAATGATATTTCATGCACTTTCGCCTAAGAGCGTCTTGCACCACCGTCACGTCCTAACATATTCAAATAAGCACAACAAGACTCAATTACAAGTCATAAACCAAGTCCCAATACCACCAAAATAGGCTCCATAAGAATACATAAGCACTAGAGTAAACCAGGAAAATTCGGAAATGGAATAAGCTCTAACCCAAAAAAAACAGTTTTTGACATCATTTTACGGTTTTGGTACCATTGACACTACGATTATCGGATGGAGGTACAAGATACACCGTTTCGAAGATAAGAGATAGGGCTACAATGTTGAAGAAGGTTACTCTGTCCAGTTCCGGGTGTAACCAGGTCAAAAATGCAAGATACTAACCCAGAACTGCAAAACACAGGTTCACAAACCACATTCTGGTTCAAACATCATAAGTCAGGCTACCTAAGTCCAAATCAAGTAATTCCAAAGCCGTCCAAAAGCTAAGATACACAGATACAATTAATCAGAAGACCTCAACAACCAATTCCGAAGTATTCCCAACCAAAATAACCAATTACAGAAGCAATTCTCAAGTTCGGGTAAAAACAGGGCAGCAGGGGTAATTCAATCTTTTCACAAGCTACGTTGGTCCGATTGACCTGAAATTTTGTAGGCCTCTCTAAAATATCATTCCATACAACTTTTATGTTTTAACCCAAGGCCAAGTCGGCCTCTAACTATGAGGTACTGTGCCGGGCAGAATGTAGGACATGAAACCCTAGTTTTCCAATTTTCCTTCCAAAACAGAAATTTCCTGCAATTAACCACTTTTTCCACCTTCTAGCTTCCTTAAATATCATTTCCAATCATCATACATGACCACATAATAATAATCATATGAAAATAGAAAAATCACCAATAATTATAAAACTTCACCAATTCAACCAATATCAAGATATAATCCATAAAATTACATCTTAAACTACCACCAATCATGAATTAAACATCATTAGATGGAGGAGAGGGGTTCCTTCACAACTCACCTTAGCAACACAAGAGAGAGAGCAACTAGTCACCTTAGCTTTCCAAACAACTTCACCAATCACCTTACCAACACTAAGTGAAGAGGTTTTATGGAACAAAAGCAAGTTTAAGTGGTTGTTTTGATGGATTTGAGCTAAATGGAAGCAAGAACTTGGAGAGTTTTCTTTCTTTCTTTCTTGGAGAGGGCCGGCTTCAAGGAGCTAATTTTTGAGTGATTTTTGGTCAATTTTTGAGTTATTTTAACCAAATGGTAAAAGGGTGAATAGTGTTCAAAAAGTGAAAACTAATCATATGGTGACACTTGTCACCCTAGTTAATGCATCCATATCTCTTTGTTCCCTCTCACATCAATCCACTTGGTAACTTCTAATTATCTCTTAGCACCCGATAATTTAAACCCAGTATCCAAAACTTAACCTAGTTGGCCGAATTTTTCCGAACTTTCCGCACTAGCGGGTCCCACGTCCGGTATACGCTCTTAATTTCTTAAAACCTAACCAATACTAGAAAACTCACCAAAAACTATATTTACTCATAAACAAATTATCTAGAAACTTTTTGAATAAAGAAAATGCAGAAAACATGCCAGTAACCCGAATAAAACCTAGAAAGTGGGAAAAATTACGGGTTCTCACACTCAAAGTCATATGAGTACAAAATCAAGTTAACAACATGTGCGGAAATGAGATTTAACAAAAGGCAGATTTGACGTGTGTTTGGGTAACGGTCACAACCGAAGCTACGCTTATCGAATTGGGATGAAACTTATACCATTTCAAAGCTAACACAAAGGCCTACAATTTTGATGAAGACCACTTAGTCCAAATTCAGTGTAACCCAGTCAAATTCCCCAATCACAGAACCAAATTCCAACTAACCGGTCAGTTAACCGTACTGCTTCAAATGGCCATATCTCAAGCTACCAAAGTCCGTTTAAGGCGTTCTTGGAGGCGTTGAAAAGCTAAGACAAAGTACTAAAACTTTCATGTTTTGGAAAATTGCTAAATCAGCATGGATCATAGTGAATAGACACGGTCAATTGGATGAACTGTCTAAAACGGATCACTGGATGCATCCTAGGGCAGTGAGGGTATTTTGGTCTTTTCACAGGCTACATTGCTCCGATTGGGCTGAAATTTTGTAGGAAACCATAAAACATCATTCTCTACAACTTTTATGTTTTGTGTAAGCCAAATTCGGCCTCTAACATACTGAAATAGAATCGGGCAGAACTGAACCACAATTTTCCAGAAATCTGGAATTTTTGTTATTTCAAGCTATAATTCATATTTTCACCTTGAAACTACCACTACTTTCACCTTCACAAGATCATATACCATATATATACATCATACAACACCTAACCCACAAGAAACCCTAACTCAAAATCATCCATCCAATCATCACAATCACTTGAAACAAGCTTCACAAGCACAATACTAACATTAATACTCAACTTAATCATGATTAATGGAAAAAGAATGGTTGATCAGCCTTTATACCTCAAGATACAAGATTACAAGGATGATCCTTCACCTCTCCTTGAAATTTTTGGTTCCTCGAGCTTCCCAAGCTTCCACCTAGTGAATAATCGGTTTAGTTTTCCTTGGTTGCACTCAAATGGTTGGATTCAAGATGGATTGAAGGTTTTTCTCTCTTGCTCTCTCTCTCTCCCGGCCAAAAAAAACAGAAAGAATGAAGGAAAATAAGCTGAAATGAAGGATAAAAGAACATGAAAAAAAATTAATCAAAGAGCCATAGGGTGGTGACAAGTGTCACCACCAAAGCCATGCAAATTTCTCTCTCTTTCCCTTGCATTTTTGGCCACAAATTTCGGCCATATGGATGAGTATGAGGGGGGATATTTTGCAAAAATATCAAGGGTATGTGGTGGTAAGAAAGTGGTGGTCAAGTGGTGGGTTCAATCGGTAGTGATCGATACCCGTCGGTTTGACGCGATTTCTCTTAAATCGCGTATACTAGGGTTTTTAGCTTATAATCACTAACTTATTATTATCACTTCTAGTCATATAGAATTCCCTCATCCAAAAATCACTTTTACCTATCAAATTTGATCCTCACTCCGTACCGAATAATCATACTACGGGAAAACGTGAAACCCTAATTTGCTCTTAATTTGGAAACGAAAAGTGAAACCCTACTTCCTAGGTTCATTTGCACCTATTGAGGAATGATTGGGTATTGGGCCATAATAAATGAATAATTCCAAATAAAAGGCATTTTTAAGAAAAACGTGAGGAATTTTACAATTCCAGTGATTAAAATTAGGGTTTCAATTAAAATATGAGTGATTTAAGAAAACCGGTTAGTCACAAGTAAATTTGGGTTTTTGATTAAAATTTTTTTAGGGTTTCTAGTCTTTTAAAACAAAATAAGGTTTTAAATCAAATCCAAAGAAATACACTTTAGTATTTTCTTTACAAACAACCTCCTAATTTTCGGGGTATCACACTCTGTCCCTCAATATAACTACTGGTGTGAGGTTGTCTTCGTTTCCTATCACGAAAAGCCTTTACTTGAATCTTGGTATTTTCAATTCTTTGTGTTTTTTCAATAGCTTGACTATAGGTCTCCAATTGAGCAGCTGCCAGTGCCTCTTGAATCTCCACATTCAAACCCTGGACAAATCGACGAATTCTCCTTTGGTCTGTCAGCACTAACTCTGGAGCAAAACGAGAGAGTTTGGTAAATTGCGTCTCGTACTCCGCCACACTCATAGTCCCTTGATGTAGGCGTATGAACTCATCCTCTCGCCTTACTTGAACAAGTGGCGGTAAGTATTTCTCATTAAACTCACGAGTGAAATTAACCCATGTCCATGGGGTTTGTTCTCTATCCCACTTGGCTCGAATCACATTCCACCAGGCACGATCCGCCCCTCAAATTGAAAAATGGCGAAAGCTATTTGCCGTTCTTCCGGGTATCCTAATGCAGCAAATATATATAACATTCGATCCAACTAACTTTTCGCTATATCAGGGTTAGGTCCACCCAAAAATTTTGGCGGTAGAAACTTCTGGAACCGTTCTAAGGCACGGTCCTCTCCCTCATGATTTTTGAAAATATTGTACCTGGCCTTGACCCTATTGGTTAACCATTTGTTCTAACAAATCAACCATTCGCTGTATGGTTGTAGCTACTTGGGTCTCGGCTTGTATATTTGCATTTTCATTTGTTGCCCCTTCGGTTCCTTGTCCTCGTCCTCGTCCTCGTCCTCTACCCCCACCACGAGTCTCCATTTGATTGTTTTATAGCTTCTATAATTGGGACAAAATATGGTACGAGTTCAAAGCGTTGAAAAATTATAAATGCATGAATTAGCCAAGATATCAAAATATCATACACGAAACTATATACATATATCTACAATTCACGCCAAAATATAAACATATCATTTCACAACTAGCCATCATTCAACCAATACAAAACATGTTAGTTCATGAGCACACCGGCTCCAAAAAGTCAACAAAACAACTCTGAGTAACGGCCCAAGCGGAAATCCCCTACAGAGCCTATAGAGTCTATCGCATCCATCGGCCCTGCTCCGCCAGCCCTAGGTGACGCCTCGGCAGCCATATTGTGAGAACCCAAGAAAATTATGTGTATGCCCTGAATTTATTTCATTTTATTTACTTTGATATTAGAAATATTATGTATAACGAATAAATAGTTAAATTAAATGCCTAATTGAATCCCTATAAAATTGAGAATTTAGAAAATATCCTAGAATAGCGTAGAAAAATTTTATGAATTAAATAAAGATATGGCATGCATATCGTAATTTATGTCATTTGCAAATATTACTAGACACGTAACATATATTATATAATTCAATAAGTACATGTCTAATAAGTTTTTCTTAAAGCTAAATGTGTGAGAATCTACTAGATGAACGTAAGAAAATTTTCATGTGTTATTTAAAATTTAGCGCATGTCCCACTTTATTTTCTTTTTGTTATTGAATGATTTATAGGTCTAAATTGTCCCTTTAATAAATAAGTGAGTCGATATACATCTTAGGAGAATTATATCATTTACACCATAAAATGTTAGTATTAGAATATGTTGTGGTATTAGAAAAAAAAAGAAAGAAAAGAAAACGTGGAAGATACTTGCCTTCACACCTATCTAAGCATTACTAATATCTAGTGGAGGAACTAATGGAAGAATAAAAGCTAGTGCCTTCATTCTTAGTTGACCGAGAGGAAACAAGAAAGGAAAACAAACCGTGTTCCATTCACTTCCCCTATTGCCTAAAACCGAGAAACGACAAGAAGGAAAAACAGAAAACCTCTCTTACCTTTTTCAAACATGAACACCAGCCAAGAAACAAGAGAAACTCCAGCTCATTTAACCAAGGAATTGAGAGAGGGATAGCTTGCTCATTGCATGACCAGCCACAAATGTTGACCAAATATATTTGACTAAGTCAAAACAGCTTCCAGTCTTTCTTGTTTCTATTCAGCTTAACCGAGAGCCATTTTCCCCTTTCTTCACTTCATGTTGGGGTCGAGAGAGAGATGTGACGCCCCGAAAGTATGAGAGTGAGAACCCGGAAATTTTCTAATTTTCTAGAGTTTATTTTATTTAATCGCCCGCCTTTTCTACATTTTCTTTATTAGAAAAATTCCCCAGATAAAGTTTATGAGCAAAGATAGTTTTAAAATGATTTTTCTGGTATCGGTTAGTTTTTGAGAAATTAAGAGCGTATTTTGGACGTGGGACCCGCTAGTGCGGTAAATGCATTATATTTTTGACAACTTGTTGGAATTTTGTATTAAGTGATATTATTTTACAATGTGTTAAGATATTTGTATTGGAGAGACAAAAAGATAAGATTAAAACCCTAAAGGACCATTTGTCACAAAACCATTGGACCTTGACTTTTGACCAAGATTTTTCTAACTTTACTAAAACCAATTTGGACCCAATTTCTCTCCATTTTAGCTTGTCTTGGACGAAATTTTGAGAGAAAAAGAGAGAGAAAATCCATCATCTTGCACTTCAATTTCTTGTCCAAATCTTGAGTTCCAACCGATTAAATTGCAAATCACTCCGTAAAACTTGCTAGCTAAGGAAGATTGAAGCTCTTGGTGGAGTTGTTTTGGAAGATGACGTCAAAACTGTTTTTCTGGTTTTGAGCTTAACTTTCATTTCCGGACTTTTCCCTAGCTTGACTTGTCTTTGTACTACTTGGAGTTTGCTGAATGGCTATTGGATGAACTTGTTGTTGTGTGTGTACCTTTGGGTTGGAATGAGGAAATCATGAAGCCATGACGGCTGGAAAAGTAAGCAAATTTAGGGGAAGTGCTGTCCGAACTTTTAAAGGATTTGTTTGCATTGAGTTTGTGATCTAAGACTTGGGTTTGAGCAAGGCAATGCAATATGATGGATAGTTTCGGAGCCGTGGAGGTGAGTGACCTCAAACTATTTCTAAAGTTATTTATGAATCGTTTCCTGCATTATTTATTTTTGAATTGTTTCCAAAGTTACTTTTGAACCGTTTTCTTACATTATTTACCTTTAAACTGTTTCCAAAGTTACTTTTGAACTGTTTTCTTGCATATCATGCGTGCTTGCATATGAGTGTTCCTTGTTGGCTGTATTCCTTGATTTATTGGCTTGTTATTATTGATTGATAATGTGTTAAGTGCTTTCAATGATTGTTAAAACGAGTTTTCTAGGCGAGTGTGTACTTTATCGCACTTGACCTAAATAAATATGAAATTTTCAATGATTAATGATTAAATGCTAGTTGCGCATGAATGTAAGCCGTTTGGCTGAACTGGCCACTGCCCTTCGTTACCGATCGACTCGAGCCAGAAGCGGACTCGGTCGGGCGATATGGTGACCCTGGGTGAATTTGGTATACTCGAGTATTACCTTGTAGTCCGGCTACGTCCGGATGGGTGGAGTCCGGCTACGTCCAGATGGGTGGAGACCGGCCAACGTCCGGAAAAAAAAAAAAGATGAACGAATAAAAAGATGAACGAGGGATTATTTATAAAAAATGAACATATCCTTTTCATGAATGTTACTATCGCTTTCCATTGTACATGTTTCTTGAATTATTGATACTCCATATTTAATGTTTTGTAAATGCTGTAATCGTTTCTGGACTTATCATTTGATTTATGACATCATTGAAAAGAAATATTGTTAAACCGATTTGATTACTGATTTTCTGGTTACTCGCTGAGCTTCTAGCTCACCCAAAAAATATTTTATTCCCCTCCACAGGGCTCAAGGCGAAGGCAGGACTTGTTGTGCTTATTCACGTGAATGGATGGCCTTTATGTTGTACAATTTGGATTTGGAATCATTTGATGTATAGTTGGGAATTGTTTCCGCTGCATTTGTGACATGTAATTATTGGAGACTTGGATGTATATTTGTGGACCATGTGATGTATATTTGAGGTTTATTCTTGTAATTCATTTGAGGACTTTAGTGAACGACTGAGTCCCGGCGAGAGCCGGGCAGGCGGCCGCCGAACCCTCTGGTTCGCCTTAGGGGGAGGTGGGGCCGTCACAAGAGAGAAGTTGAGAGACCTGTCTTTTTCATTTGTCCAGCAAAGAAAGTAGAGAGCTTTGAGAGAAACTAGTGTGTTTTGTCTTCATTTCCAACCGAGAGAAAGATATATTGCTCAACAAAATATCTTGCTCCTTGCCTCCATTTTTGACCATTCCAAGTAGCATGCAAATGTTGACCAAATTTATTCCCTTTTGTTTCTTTTCTTCAGGTCAACCGAGTGAGAGAAAGAAAAAAAAATAAGACTGGTCCTCTGTTTTTTTTCACCAACCAAGAGAGACAAGTTGAGAGAAATGAGAGGGAGAGCTCCTTTCCCTTCCTTCTTGCAGCCGAGAGAGAAGTGAGAGAAACTCAAAGAAAACTCCAACCGGTCCTCTTTCCTTTTCTTCAATCTTGAACATCAATCAAGAAACAAGAAACTTATAATTCAGCCTAGCCATGAGAATTGGAGAAGAAAGGCAGAAATTTCCAACTCAAAAACCGTAGGGAAAGAAGTTGAAGCTATAAGTTTCATTGCAACTTCCATTCTTGCAAGATCAAAGGTAAACTTGCTAGCCAAACTTTCCATTTTTCTCAAGACACTAAGATGATTGATGCATATTAGTTCTAGCCACGGAAATGGAAATTTTGTGGGAAAGTACTCTCATTAGAAGTTGATTTATATGCTAAAAATTTCCAGATTTGACCGAGGGGGACATGAGTTCAATTTACAGCCTCTTATTTCGACCTTTTGAGGAGTTTCCACTAGGAATTCATGCTATAAGTGTTATATTTCTTGTTTAGTATGATATATAGCATGTTGTCTCTAATTTTGGTAGCAAATTGGTGGCTTACGTGTGAGAAAATTGGCAGCAACAAAGTTGAATAACTCCTGTGAAACTAATGGAGTGAAGCTGCAAGTTTGGTTCCTTTCTCCCAAGAAATCTTGCTGCAATTTATTTAAATGTACCGTATATATCTCCTATTTCTCTTTCTAGGACCTGTACATATTGTATTGTTTACCTTCAGGAGAAATAAAACTTGATTTGTGAAGAAACTTTGCTGGAAAATCTGTTAAGTTGATGAACATGGACTGACTGATTGCATAAAGCTGGATATATCAGTTGTACTTTGAATTTGGAGTGAAGTTTTGCTAAGATTTCATGTTTTGTGTCATGACAACTGTGTATATAGAAGTTGGCATGTTTATATGGTTGAATCATAGTTGCATGTTCATTGATTTGGCTGAAAAATTGTCTAAGAAAGCTTGAACTTCGGATGACAGTCACCTCTAGGCAGTTTTAGTAAAATGATCATAACTTAGTGTGAAGAAATCGAAATTGAGTGCCGTCAATTGCGTTTGAAACTAGACTCATAGATCTTTCCAACAGTATAAAATTGGAGCTGTGATTCATTTTATATACGCACCAGAAAATCAGCCAAGTTGACTGAAAAATCTACCTTGCACAAGTAAAAACTGGGATGATGTAGTAACTTTTGGCTCAACTTGGACTAATTTATGAACTGAATCTTCTTGAAATGTCTTCTAAAGATTGTTAGTGTTCCAAGTCTAGTTTTAAACGAGCTAATTAGATGAGGAACCACCAAGACCTCAAGTCGTCACTTCACAAGGCTCGAGTAAGAATGATCTACACGCACCATCAATAAACCCTGGACCAATGACTCGAGCAAGAGCAAGAAAGATGCGTGAGAACCTCCAAACATTTCTCCAAATTGTTCATACACGCATTGGAAGGATTCAAGAGGCTAAACACATGATGGTGAGCCTACTCCAAGTCCATGAAGAAGCCTCAGATTACTAGAGAAAGGATGAACTGCATAATGGGCTTCACTAACGAGTTAAGCGACTAATATAGGTTTGAGAATAAAGGTTGGACAGCCTATGTGGGCCCTAGCCGACCAGCCCATGTTGGGCTTCGTTTGTTAGCTTCCTTAGCAAGTTAGGTTTAGGGTTATTTAGAGTTAATATGGTTTTCCAATGCTAGTTACGATTAGGAGTACCAAAAGCCTATAAATACAAGGCTTGGCCAAGCTTGTTATTCATTCAATATTCAATAAACAATTTTCAGTTTTAAGAGTGTTTCTCTTAGCTTCGGTTAACCTTTGAATATCTTAGATTTGTTCTAAGGGTTCATATTGGTCTATCAAACAAGAACCACGCTTGTTTGTGGCGCCTTACTACCAAAAACCATAAGTTCCTTTAATCTTTTCTTGAGGGTTAAGAATTAATCTTAGTTCTCATCCAAGGGATTCTAAGGGGGTTTAGGGATCCGTACAATCAAACCTTGAAGTCACGTGTCTAGATCCTGTTGTTGGAATACGAGTTCGCCAAGCACGGTTGGGTTCGTATCATCTGATAATCAGAGCTAGTTGACAACTTCCAGGTTATATCCTACCTTTTCTTATCGTGTTTGAGTCATATTTTGTTGTCTAAGTCAGCCTTGTGTCAAAAACGAAAAAAAAACAAAAAAATTGTATCGCTAGTTTTCTTTAGTTTTCTTGTTCCGTTGCTGTCCGCTGTTGTTTTTATTGTTTCCGAATTCAGTTGTTGTTTCTGTCCAAGCTTTGTGTTCTTGTTGTCGTGTCCATTGGGTCTCAAGTGTCGAGAAAAAAAAACCAAAATAGAATTTCTGGTCGCTACCTTGCTTTAAGCAATTCAGGTTTATTGAACAAAAGGGATTGGGATATTTTGGCATCTAGCACTACTATACGACTGCCTTACCTTGATTCTTGAGAGTCTTGATTCAATTCTTGAAATTGCCAACAAGTTCTTGGACAAAAATCTGAAAAACCGTGAGTAGTTCCTAAAGTTCTTGAAATCTAATTCTTGAATCTTGAAGCAGCGGCTATTCTTGTCCAAGTGATAGCCGAACCTGCCTTGGGTTGCGTCTGGCTTGGGAGGAGAGAAAAACAAAAGGAAACAATCTGGTTTGCATAAAAAAAAAAATTTCGTGTCATTAGTTTTCCTTGTTCCTTGCTGTCCGTTGTTGTCTATTTGCTGCTGAATACAATATTGTTTCTGTCTAGTTTGTGAGGACTCGCAAATTCCTTGTATTTTTCTCAAAAATACCCTTTTATTTGAAAATTATTACTTATCAAAGGCCACTACCCAAATATTTCACACTAAGTGTAAATAAACCTAGAAAATAGGGTTTTACGCTTCGGTTTCAAGTTTGGAGCGAAATTAGGGTTTTCGCGATTTTTAGCCGGATGAATTTTCGGTACAGAGTAAGAATTAATTTGGGGATTTAAAAGTGACTTTTAAGTGAAAAATAAGATGTGACTAGTGGCAATGGTATAAGGTTAGTGAATGGGAAGTGAAAAACCTAGTACGTGAGTTTTTAAGAAAAACGGCGCGATCCGGCGGGTCCCGCGCACTACCGATTGAACCACCACTTGACCACCACTTTCTTGCCATACAAGTTTATTACTAATGGAGCAAAATATCTCCTCTCTCATGATGACCTCTTGACCGAAATTTGTGGACTAAAATAGCAAGGAAGAAAGAGAAAATTTTGTGGTGGAAATCAAGCCAAGTGTTGCCTAAACTTGTGGTCCAAATTAATCCTAATCTTCTTGCTTTCTTATCTTACAAACTTAGCTCATCCTTCTTCATTTTTCTTCTCCTTGGCCGAAATAAGAGAGAGAGAGAGAGAGACAAAGAGAGTTCATCTCATTCTCCTTCATTTCTTCTCCAAATCTTGAAAAGTTTCTTCTATTCGCGCAAATCTACTCCGATTAAGTTGTTATCTAGCACAAAGGCTACCTACCGGTGTAATTTTCTTGAGGAACAAAGGCCTTGAACACTTGTTTCTAGTTTTCTTGAAAAGGTATACATGCTAGAACCTTGATTCTTCGATTAAATGCGTGATTAGTTGCTAAATATGTCACATATGGTTGAATTATTGATGTATGTAGTGAAATAGAGGCTTGGATCATGATTTTCCATTTTATTGGAATTTTTACAGTTTTCCTATGATTTTTCTAGTGCTTAAAATTTGGGGCTTTGATGTTTAAAGTTTAATATGGGAAGTTAAGATGGTGAAGCAAGCCAAAAATAAAGCAATTAGCATTTGATTTCAAGAATTTCCAGATTTCAGGAACTTGAAAATTCAGTTCTGCCCGTTTCTGTATCACCTAGTTAGAGGCCGAATTTGGCTTGGAATAAAACATGAAAGTTGTAGAGAATGGTATTTTATAGGTGCCTACAAAATTTCAGCTCAATCGGGGCAACGTAGGACGTGAAAAGTCCAAAATACCCCTACTGTTTTAAGTATTTCCCAGCAGTCCGTTTCTTCAGTTAAGTCCAGTTTATCACGATGTTTGACCAGGATCCATTCTGATTTAGCTCTGGGACAAAACATGAAAGTTGTAGTGTTCGGTATTAGCTGTAAAATGCCTCTAAGAACACCTGATTCGGACTTGTGTAGACTGAGTTATGTCCATTACAGTGTAACGCGATTAAACAGCCGACGAATTGGTTTCTGGTTTAGTAATTCGAGAATTTGACCAAGTTACATTAGAAACTGGACTAAGTGACCTTCAAGAACATTGTAGCCCTGAGTCTTAGCTTCGAAACGGCATAGGTTTCGTCTTAATCCGATAAGCGTAGCCTCGGATAAGTTATTTCCGCATTCATACGTCAAATCTGTCTTTTGCTAAATTGAATTTCTGCACTCGTTATTACTGTATTTCTTATTCTTATGATATTGTGAGCCTATGGAATGGCTCTTGACTTGAATTGCTTATGTGTGATGTTGGGTTGTGGTTGAAGAAAAATAATGAAGCCAAAATGGCTGGAAAATTAGGTAAACACAAAGGGCGTGCTGCCCAAATTTTCGCCCGAGGGCTAGGTTTCTATTTGAACTTGTATACTTTTGTTTGGCCAATGCCATGACCGAGTTTCCATTTTAAAACATGATTTTTCATCCTTGGGTTCAAACAACCCTCTTCTTACTTGAAAGTCATCTTTACACGTTTTACTCCTAATTAGTCGGGTTTCTTTGTTTCCCTTAAATGTTTTGCTCGATAAACTGTAATATGTTCTCTTGTTCAACCTTAGGTTTCATTGGTGATTAAGGGTAATATCCGAAAGGATATTTTGCGCGATATTTTGCATTTCTAGGTGAGTGTTCCTTATTTGATTCTATGGCTTGTTGTTATCATTTGCTAATGTGTTAAGTGCTTTTAATGATTTCCAAAATGAGCTTCCTAGGCGAGTGTGTACTTTATCGCACTCGACCTAAATAACTGTGCAATTTTCAAGGATTTAATGATTGAAATGTTACTTGCGCATGAATGTAAGCCTTTTAGGCTGAACTGGCCATTGCCCCTTGTTACCGGTCGTCTCGAGCCAGAAGCGGACTCGGTCGGGCGATTAGGGACTTGGGTGAACGTTTGGTATACTCGAGTATTACCCTGTAGGTTGGTGGAGACTGGCCAACGGCCAGGACGGGGGTGAATGAATGAATGAATGAACGAACGATCGAACGAGGGTTATTGATAAACGAAAAATGCAGTTTCAAATGATTGGAGGAATAAGGGGAAATGTCAGGAGAACGAATGAACGAAATAACGAATTGCTCCTTGTGAGCCGTATCCTTTTTAATGAATGTGTTACTATCGCTTTCCATTGAAAATGTTTCTTGAATTATTGATACTCCATGTTTAATGTATTGGATTGATTATCTGATTATGTGTTCGGAACCTCACTGGGCTTTTAGCTCATCCCTTTAGTTTTGTTTTCCTTACAGGGGAAGGCGAGCGAGGACGTGAGCTTGAGATAGACTAGCCAATCTAGTTTTGTTTCTTTTGTTTCTTTTGTAGTGGTTCTTGCCTAGTGCTTGGCACGGGCTGGACGTATGAAGGATTGAGAACCCTTGTATATTTGATGTTTATATTCTCTTTTGGGTTGGCAATGTATATAAGTTCCGCTTTAAGTTTGGATCAATGCCCTATTTATTCTTGTGATTTATTTCAATTTTAATTGAGGACTGTAGCGAACGAATGAGTCCCGGCGAGAGCTGGGCAGGCGGCCCGCCGAACCCTCTGGTACGCCTTAGGGGGAGGTGGGGTCGTCACATAGTTGATACTCTTTAATTGCCGCATCTTCAAGTCTTCAATTGTCAAGTCAAAAAAAAAACAAAACAGAGAATTCTGGTCGCTAATCTTGTTGAAGAAAAGTGGGGTTTCTTGAACAAGAGGGTTAGGAAAATTGTATCTTGCACGACTGTTTTACCTTGTTGTTGATATTCTTGAAACTCTTGAATCAAATCTGGAATTGCAAAGAAATCTTGGACCAAATCTTGAAAATCATTGGTGTTTCTTAAAATTCTTGAAACCAAATTCACATAGTTCTTGATTCTTGAAAGTCACGGCTGTTCTTGTTCAAAGCCTTAGTTGAAATCTGTCTTGGGTTGTGCCGAATTGGGAGAAAGAAAAGGAGCAATCTGGTTGCGACAATACTACAAAAAAAAAAGAGAAAAACACAAAAAAAAAAAACAAGTGACCAGATTCGGACTTCCTACTACAATCAGAAACCTATTGGAACTTGGAATACCAATTCTGATTGGCCCCTTGTGCACTGCCTTCAGCCGCCCAACCTGCCCACACAAAGGTCCAAAAAGCCGTGCCCTACATCTTCTAGATAGCCAAGTGCAAGATTCGGGTAAGTCTTTCTAGGTTCCACAAACTTCCGCTATTTTATCTCTTGTTTAATAGAGTCGGTTGAGTCAAGTAGATTCGTTTCCAAATCTGTCTTCGTGAGTCATTATTTGTCTCATTTGTTAAGTTCCCAATCTGATCCGTAATTATTCATTTCCGTTGAGTCAAGTTCCAAAAATCAGTTTCGAGTCCCTAAAAACTCATCTCGCGTGCCAAGTGATCGTACCATTGATAGGCCATTGAACCACTTATTGAGCTGATCTAACCTCTTCAATGGTAAAATCCAGCTTTGAGAAATTCTTGTGAGCCTAAAAACGAGAGTAGGGTGATACACGAGAGCAAGCGTATACACTAAGGGAGTGCGCCAGGGAAATTATTTTCAAAACTAACCTTTGTTGCAGGTTTCCTAAGCATGTCTAACGCAGGAGATAGTCCCTCGGCCCTTGATTTCAAAGTCTTTGCCGAACTTTTAAAGGGAGATATCCGCCGAATCATGGACCAAAAATTGGAAATTGTCCATGAACGACTTGACAAAGTTGAAGCTACCCAAAGCGGGACATGAGGGAGTCGGAACCAAAGGAGATAAGTCCACCAGGAATCGGATAGCTTGTGAGAACCCGTAATTTTTCCATTTTCTAGGTTTTATTATATTTCTCGGTTTTCTTGTTTTCATGGCTTGTTTTCTGCACTTTCTGTCTCCGGAACATTTTCTAGATAAATTTTATGAGTAAATATAGTTTTTAGATGATTTTTCTAGTATCGAATAGGTTTTGAGAAATTAAGAGCGTATATTGGACGTGGGACCACTAGTGCGAAAAGTTCGGAAAATTTCGGCCAACTAGATTAAGTTTTGGATACTGGAATTAATTTACCGAGTGTTATGAGATATTTAGAGGTACCAAGTGCATAGGTGTGAGAAAGACAAGAACAAGTTAGGCATGAATTAATGAGAGGGACATGTGTCACCATATGATTAAATCTTGTTTTGACTTACTATTCAACCTTTTACCAATTACTAAATAAAACAAAAAATTGACCAAATATCTTCCATTTTTCTTCAAGCTTGGCCGAATTTCTCTCTAGGAAAGGAAGAAAGAAAACCTCTTCAACTTCTTGATTCTCTCTTGCTCAAATTCAAGAATTCAACCATCTAAACTTGTTTTTGTTCCATAAAATCACTTAAGGAAGTGTTGGTGAGTTGTTGTGTGAAGTTTTTTGGAAAGTTAAGGTGACCAATAGCTCTCTCTCTCTTGTTCTTAAGGTAAGTTGTGAAGAACCACCCTCCTCCTTTAATTGGTGCTTAAATCATGCTTAGTGGTAGTATAAGATGCAAATTTATGGATTAAATCTTGAGTTTTGGTTGAATTGGTGAAGTTTTATTATTTTTGGGGATTTTTCTGTTTTAATATAAGCATGATTATGTGGCTATGTATGATGATTGGAAATGGTATATAAGGCATCTAGAAGGTGGAAAAAGTGATTAATTGCAACCAATTTCTGTTTTGGAAGAAAATTGAAAAATCTAGGGTTCTTGAAGCTACATTCTGTCCGAAATTTTAGGTCATAGATAGAGGCTGAATTGGCCTTGGCTTAAAACATGAAAGTTGTAGGGAATGACATTTTAGAGGTGGCTACAAAATTTCAGGTCAATTGGAGTTGTGTAAAGTGAGAAAAGTTGAAATTACTATTGCTGTTCTGGTTTACCCGAAATTGGGATTTGCGACTCTAATTGGTTGTTTTGGCTGGAATTGCTTCCGAATTGGTTGTTGAGGTCTTCTGATGAAATTTAGCCCTGTTTCTTAGCTTTCAACTGGTTTTTGAATTTCTGGATTTGGACTTGTAGAGCCTGAGTTATGATGTTTCCGCTTGAATGCGTTTTGGTGAATCTGTTTTACGTTGTTGATGAAGTATCTTGCATTTTTTACCTGTTTGCACTCAAAACTGGGCTGAGTCACCTTCTGTGATGTTGTAACCCTGTCTTTTAGCTTCGAAATGGTGGGTCTTTCACCCTCATTCAACAATCGTAGTGTCTTTGGTGCCAAAACCGCAAAATGACGTCAAAAACTGTTTTCTTGGGTTAAAGCTTATTTCCATTTTCGGATTTTTCTGGTTTCCTTTAATGCTTATATATTCTTATGGAACCTTATTTTGGTAATACTTGGCCTTGGTTTATGACTTGTAAATGAATCTTATTGTGTTTATTTGAATAGTTTTAAGGCTTGTTTTCATTCCGATCATTTCCTAGCTAACTTTTGTACTTGTACTACTTTGAGCCTAGTGAACGGCTTTTGGGAAATGAGATGACTTTTGTGTGAGATGTTGGGACTGATTTGAGGTAATAGTGAAGCCTTAAGGGTTGGAAAAGTAAGAAATTTAGGGGAAGTGCTGCCCGATTTTCTAGGCCGTTTGGTTCCTTTAAGTTGGATTTGCCTTTTTGTAGAAATGAAAGGCTTTTGGGTTGTTTGCGCTAAGTCTTCATGTTACCTTTTTGTTTCCAAGAAAATCATGTTTTTGCACCCTTGCATTAGTAGTTATTTGGCAAGGCATACGACGTGTAGTCGAGCCTCACTTGTGCATTCCGTTTGCTCGATTTGGATATGAAACCTTCAATTGGTTTATTTTGATTATTTTAGGGTTTCTTGGCGATTAAGGCCAATCTGAAGTGAAAACTTTTGAAGTTGAGCCGGTGAGTGTACCACTCGTTCTCTAGTCTGTTCATATGCCAATTTACTATGCAAAATTTGAATCTGTTATCTGTGTCTGCATCTGTTCGAATTTCTATGACCTATGAGCTCAATCCTGTGGCTAAGTTATTCGAGTCGGGCCGGCAAGGGCCTGGACGATTAGATAACGAACCACGGTAGTCTGTTCGGGGATTTTGGGTATTGAGACCCTTGATTCCGGGTATACTCGAGTATTACCATTTTGTTCGTTTGAGGTGAGCGGGCTCGGTAAAGGGGTGTTTGGTGGACGGAATTCGGTGATAAGAGGGGTCTACGGACGCATTGGTTCTATATACGTTGACGGAGAGTCAACCAGTTTGGATCAAGTATTGCGCTGGAAATTTGGCTCCTGAGAGCCACCCGTATCCTTCTGATTTGAATCATTGGTTCCTTTGCTTTACATCTGACATGTGTATCTGATTTGTTAAATGTGAAATGCCATGATTTTAATGCTATCTGTTTGGTACCTCATTGAGCGCAAGCTCACCCCTTTCCGTTCCTTTTGTTTTCCTTACAGGAAAATAAACCCTTTTGGTCTGGATTTGACAAATGGCTGCCCGGATACGGAAGAGATGAGAGCCTAGGTTAAAAAGGACTTGGGCGAACTAGAAATGTGATTCCATGGAACTTCGCGTGGTCTATTCGAGTATTGTTAAGCCTGATCACTCTTGATTAAGATATAAACGGTGTTGGTGAGAAAATTTCGAGGGCGAAATTTCTTTAAGGGGGAGAGAGTGTGAGAACCCGTATTTCCCTCATATTTTTTCCCTAGGGTTTTTCCCCTTTAATGGCATGTTTTCTGCATTTTCTGGCTTGGAAATATTTTCTTGGTGGATTTTATGAGCAGTTATAGTTTTTAGATGGTTTTTCTAGTATTGGAGAGTTTTTTTTTCTGTGTTTTGCAAACCTGTTTTGGTGATTCTGGTTTAGTGTTTGGCATTTTTGACCTAGTTGGGCTAGGAACTGGATTGAATGACCTTCTACATTGTTGTAGCCCTGTTCCATAGATTCGAAACGGTGGGTCTTACACCCCCATCCGATAATTGTAGTGAGAGTTGTGCCATTACCGTATTATGACGTCAAAACCGATTTTCTTATCAAGGCCTAAGTTAAAGCCCTTTTCTTAATTCCTGGTTTGCTATCATGCTTGTATATGTTTATAAAACCCTATTGGGGTTGTAATTGGTATGGCTATATGACTCGTTATCGAGTCTCTTTTAGGGCTGGCTATATGACTCGTTATCGAGTCTCTTTTAGGGCTTGCTTTCATTTCGGTTGTTTCCTAGCTAACTTTTGTACTTGTACCACTTTGAGCCTAGCGAACGGCTTTTGGGAAATGAGATGACTTTTGTGTGAAATGTTGGGACTGATTTGAGGAAATAATGAAGCCTTAATGGCTGGAAAAGTAAGCATTATAGGGGAAATGCTGTCCGATTTTCTAGGCCGTTTGGTTCTTTAAGTTGGATTTGCCTTTTGATGGAAATGAAGGGCTTTTGGGTTGTTGACCCTAGGTTTTCATGTTATCTTTTCGTTTCCAAGAAAATCATGTTTTCCACCCTTGCATTAGTATTTATTTGGCAAGGCGCACGACGCGTAGTCGAGCCTCACTTGTGCATTCCGTTTACTCGATTTTGGATATGAAACCTTCAATTGGTTTATTTTGATTATGTTAGGGTTTCTTGGCGATTAAGGCCAATCTGAAGTGAAAACTTTTGAAGTTGAGCCGGTGAGTGTACCACTCCCCTCCATTGCTGTTTAACTTGATTTCTGCTCTGCAATCTGTTTATTTGTTCGAGACGAGGGTGTACTTTATCACACTCGTTCTCTTGTCTGTTCATATGCCAATTTACTCTGCAAAATTTGAATCTGTTATCTGTGTCTGCATCTGTTCGGATTTCTATGACCTATGAGCTCAATCCTGTGGCTAAGTTATTCGAGTCGGGCCGGCAAGGGCCTGGACGATTAGATAA
>NW_020861500.1:0-3088 GCF_003713205.1 Coffea eugenioides
CCGTGATGAACTTGATTTGATTTTTGATTTTTTGATTTTTTCTGATTTTTCTTTCTTTTTTTTTGATTTTTTTGGATTTTTTTGGATTTTTTTGGATTTTTTTTTTTAAAATGAAGACTTTAAGATGGGATTGATCCAGACGGGAAATTTAAAACGGGACTGGCCCGAACAGGAATTTAAAACGGGACTGGCCCGAATAAGAATTTAAAACGGGACTGACCCGAACAGAAATTTAAAAAAACGGGACTGACCCACGGGATAGACCCGGACAGAAATTTAAAACGGGATAGACCCGAACAGGAAACTTAAAACGGGATAGACCCGAGCCTGTAGTGATGAACATGATTTGATTTTTTGACTTTGATTTTTTTTTTTTATTTTGATTTTTTATGATTTTTCTGATCTTTTGAGGAAATCTTTTCAAAATTTGCCCCAGTATGACGAATTGGTCAGTGAGACAACACCTGAGCCTGACGGGGTGTGGACGGTCAGCGGGATAAAACCCGGTCCTGCCGAGGTTATTGAATAAAACACACACGCTAGTGAGATAAACCCGATGCTAACGGTGGTAGAATAGAAACGCACACGTTAGTGAGATAGACTCGATGCTAACGGTGGTAGGGTGAAAACGCACACGTTAGTGAGATAGACTCGATGCTAACGGTGGAATAGAAACGCACACGTTAGTGAGATAGACTCGATGCTAACGGTGGTAGGGTGAAAACGCACACGTTAGTGAGATAGACTCGATGCTAACGGTGGAATAGAAACGCACACGTTAGTGAGATAGACTCGATGCTAACGGTGGTAGGGTGAAAACGCACACGTTAGTGAGATAGACTCGATGCTAACGGTGGAATAGAAATGCACACGTTAGTGAGATAGACTCGATGCTAACGGTGGTAGGGTGAAAACGCACACATTAGTGAGATAGACTCGATGCTAACGGTGGTAGGGTGAAAACGCACACGTTAGTGAGATAGACTCGATGCTAACGATGGTAGGGTGAAAACGCACACGTTAGTGAGATAAACTCGATGCTAACGGTGGTGAAATAGAAACGCACACGTTAGTGAGATAAACTCGATGCTAACGGTGGTGAAATAGAAACACGCACGTTAGTGAGATAGACTCGATGCTAACGGTGGTGAAATAGAAACGCACACATTAGTGAGATAGACTCGATGCTAACGGTGGTTGGAGTAAACGCACACGTTAGTGAGATAGACTCGATGCTAACGTGGTAAGGTGAAAACGCACACGGTTAGTTGAGATAGAACCTGCGATGCTAACAGGTGGTTAGGGTGAAAACGCACATAGACGTTAGTGAGATAGACTCGATGCTAAACGTGGTAGGGTGAAAACGCACAACCGTTAGTGAGATAGACTCGATGCTTAACCGTGGAATAGAAATGAACGTTAGAGATAGACTCGATGCTAACGGTGGTAGGGTGAAAACGCACACATTAGTGAGATAGACTCGATGCTAACGGTGGTGAAAGAAACGCACGCGTTAGTGAGATAGACTCAATGCTAACGGTGGTTGAATGAAAACGCACACGTTAGTGAGATAGACTCGATGCTAACGGTGGTGAAAGAAACGCACGCGTTAGTGAGATAGACTCAATGCTAACGGTGGTTGAATGAAAACGCACACGTTAGTGAGATAGACTCGATGCTAACGGTGGAATAGAAACGCACGCGTTAGTGAGATAGACTCAATGCTAACGGTGGTTGAATGAAAACGCACACGTTAGTGAGATAGACTCGATACTAACGGTGGAATAGAAACGCACGCGTTAGTGAGATAGACTCGATGCTAACGGTGGTTGAATTAAAACCAATCCCAACATGACTTTTATGAAGTTGGCGGCACAAGATCCAGGCCCAACGTGACATTTACGAGGTTGACGGCACGAAGTCCAGGCCCAACGTGATCTTGTGAGGTTGGCGGCATTAAATCCAGGCCCAACTTGATCTTGTGAAGTTGGCGGCACAAAATCCAGGCCCAACGGGATGTTTGGGAAGTTGGCGGCACCAAGTCCAGGCCCAACTTGATTTTTGGAAGGTTGGCGGCACGAAATCCAGGCCCAACTTGATTTTTGGAAGGTTGGCGGCACGAAATCCAGGCCCAACTTGATTTTTGGAACAAGAAATTGAATTGGATTTGTCAAGAAACAAGACATTAAATTTGATTTTCCAAGAAACAAGAATTTGATTTTGATTTTTGATTTTTCTGAATTTTTCCCTTCCCTTCGGATTTTTCCGAGAGAATTTTTCAACAAAATTTGCCCCAGCGTCGGGTCCATTTTTCCTCCTTCTTCTTGCTTCTCTTTGCAGTATCGGCCTTCCGCCTTACTGGATGCTTTTCGTCATTTTGAATCATGAATACCTGCACAGGGGTCTTAACAAAGCATGACATGCACTTAAATTTCCATGAAAAGAACAGCGTGATTGATTTGAAAATTGTATTATTTGATTCTTTGGACGAAAATCTCAAATGTATTACAAAAAATTTTGCCCCAATGTGGGCTCCCTTGATTGCAAAAATTTGTTCAGATGATTTCCCATTGATTTGAACAAAGAAAAACCGCACTTTCTAAAATTTAGAAAAGAGTGCACATATACAACAATGTGAAGAAACTTTAAACGTCAAGTTTGAGCTCATGCAGAAATTTCATGATGAATTCCTCGAAATAACACCAAATTCAAGAAGATTTCTTCCTCAGTTTTAGCATTGGTGCTTTGGGTAATGGGCGTTATTTCTGATTTGGTAATTGGAGGTCAAGATTTGTCTTATTCATGTGCTCAGATGGTATGTAATCCCTTCAATACCATATTTTAGTGAAAGCAAAGAGTTTGTCACCCTTATTTCTTAAGAAAACTTAGTCAACGTATAAGCTTCATGGGCTTGCCAAATTTTGGGTAGAAATGATAGCTAAACATGTGAAATCTGGTTACACCCTTATGATCATGAGTGATCGATGGATTTTTATGAGCATAATCCTCACTTTGGATTGTCATGAAGGAATAAGTCAACGATGGACTTTATTAGCTTGTAATGTGGCTTGAAAACGATAGTTAAAAG
>NW_020861501.1:0-27552 GCF_003713205.1 Coffea eugenioides
AAATCACCCAGGGTCACCATATCGCCCGACCGAGTCCGCTTCTGGCTCGAGTCGATCGGTAACGAAGGGCAGGGCCCAATTCAGCCAAAAGGCTTACATTCATGCGCAAGTAACATTTCAGTCGTTCCATCTTTGAAAATTTCACATTTATCAAGGTCGAGTGCGATAAAGTACACACTCGCCTAGAAAACTCGTTTTAACAATCATTGAAAGCACGTAACACGTTATCAAACAATAATACAAGTCATGAAGTCAAGAAAATACAGCAAACAAGGAACACTCACGTGCAAGCACGCATGATATGCAAGAAAACAGTTCAAAAGTAACTTTGGAAACAGGTCAAAAGTAAATAATGCAAGAAAACAGTTCAAAAGTAAATAATGCAGGAAACGGTTCATAAATAACTTTAGAAATAGTTTGAGTTCACTCACCTCAATGGCTCAGAAATCATCCATCATATAGCATTGCCTTGCTCAAATTCAAGTCTTAGATCACAAACTCAATGCAATCAAGTCCTTTCAAAGTTCGGACAGCACTTCCCCTAAATTTGCTAACTTTTCCAGCCATCATGGCTTCATTATTTCCTCAGCCAGTCCCAAAGGTGCACACACAACAACAAGTTCATCAAATAGCCATTCAGCAAGTTCCAAGTAGTACAAGTACAATTCAAGCTAGGGAAAAGTCCGGAATGAAAGTGAAGCTCAAAACCAGGAAAAACAGTTTTTTTGATATCATTATGCGGTAATGGCACCAAAGGCACTACGATTATCGGATGAAGGTATAAGACCCACCGTTTCGAAGCTAAGAGATAGGGCTACAATATTATAGAAGGTCGCTCAACCCAGTTTCGAGTGTAACCAGGTCAAAAATGCAAGATACTACACCAGAACCACAAAAACAGGTTCACAAATCGCATTCTGGTGCAACCATCATAAATCAGGCTACCTAAGTCCAAATCCAGAAATTCCAAAACCATCTGAAATCTAAGAAACAGGGTTACATTTAATCAGAAGACCTCAACAACCAATTCGGAAGCATTCCTGACCAAAACAACCAATTACAGAAGCAATTCTCAAATTCGGGTAGAAACAGGGCAGCAAGGGTAATTCCATCTTTTCACAAGCTACGCCTCTCCGATTGACCTGAAATTTTGCAGGCACCTCTAAAATATCATTCCCTACAACTTTCATGTTTTAACCCAAGGCCAATTCGGCCTCTATCTATGAGCTACAAATTCGGGCAGAATGTACAATCATAGAACCCTAACTTTCCAAATTTCTTCCAAAACCGAAATTGCTTGCAATTAACCACTTTTTCCACCTCATAGAGTCCTTAAACATCATTTCCAATCATCATATATAACCACACAATCATGTTCATATGAAAACAGAAAAATCCCCAAAATTATAAAACTTCATCAATTCAACCACAAATCAAGAAATAATCCATAAAAGTGCATCTTATACCACCACCAATCATGAATTGAACATCATTAGAGGAAGGAGAGGGGTCCTTCACAACTCACCTTAGCAACACAAGAAAGAGAGCAACTAGTCACCTTAGCTTTCCAAACAACTTCACAACCAAGCTCAACTCCACCAAACTAAGAGGTTTTATGGAGTAATTGGAAGATTAATCGGTTTAATTGAAAGATTAGGCAAGATTGGAGACTAGAAAATTGAGAGCTTTTCTTTCTTTCTTTGAGCAAGAAAGTCGGCCAAGAGAGGTAAGAAATGAAGATGATTTTGGCCAATTTTTTGGTATTTATTTGGTAAAGGTAAAGGTAAAGTTAAATGGTCAAAGTCAAGAGTGAATTAGATGGTGACACTTGTCACCTTTAGGTTTAAAACTTATCTTTTTGTTCTCCAATACAAATATCTTAACACCTTGTAAAATAATATCATTTAATACAAAATTCCAACAAGTTGTCAAAAATATTATGCATGTACCGCACTTGCGGATCCCACGTTCAAAATACGCTCTTAATTTCTCAAAAACTAACCGATACTAGAAAAATCATTTTAAAACTATCTTTGCTCATAAACTTTATCTGGGGAATTTTTCTAATAAAGAAAATGTAGAAAAGGCGGGCGATTAAATAAAATAAACCCTAGAAATTTCTTTCGGGGCGTCACAACTCCCCTCGCTTAAAAGATGTCGTCCTCGACATTCCTATTGGTTAAATCAAAGTCGAGACAATACCGCCAAAAAAGAAAAATTTCAACTAATATTTCAAACCAAACCCACAGTCCGGCATCCTAAACTTAGCGCTACGATACACTACAGAGAATCTGACAAGCCTAAGCTCTGATACCAACTGTGAAACGGCCCACTCCCCTAAGGCGACCCTGTGAACGCCCGAAAAAGTATGAGTGTGAAGAACCCGTAAATTCCCTCCATTTTTCCTAGGGTTTTTTTCCCTTTAATTGCGATGTTTTCTGCATTTTCTGGCTAGGAAATTATCTGGTGAATTTTAATTGACGTTAAATATAAATTTTTAGATGATTTTTCCTAGTAATTGAAGAAGTTTTTGAAAAAATTACGGATATAATAACGGACGTGGAACCACTAGTGCGAAAAGTTCCGGAAATTCGGCCAATTAGGTTTAAGTTCCGGACATACTGGGTCATAATTTATCGGGTGTTAAGAGATAAATAGAGGAGGTGAAGTGATTGATGTGAGAGGGAAAAAGAAGGATAGGAATGCATTAATGAAGTGACATGTGTCACCTTAAGAGTGGTTGTAACTTATTTGACTTTTTGACCTTTCTTACCAATTGATTAAATATCTCAAAATTTACCAAAAATTCACTCTTTCTTTCACCTTTGTGGCCGGCCCTCTCTAGCCAAGAAGAAAGAAAAACTCTCCAAGATTCTTGCTTCCATTTTGCTTGAGTGTAACCATCCAACCATTTGATCTTGTTTCTACTCCATAAAACCTTTCCATTTGGTGCTAGTAAGTGGTTTGGTGAAGTGTTTTGGGAAGCTAAGGTGTCCAACAACTCTCCCTCTCTTGTTTACTAGGTGAGTGGTGATTGAACTTCCTCCCACACTTAATGAAGCTTAAGTTGTGCTTAGTGGTAGCTAAAGTGCTGAAATTTGTGGTTTATTTCTTGGTTTGAGATGAATTGGTGAAGTTTTCAATTTATTGATGAATTTTCTGGTTTAATATGAATGTGATATTGTGGCTATCTTTGATGATGGGAATTGATGTTTAAGGACTCTAGTAGGTGTCTATGATAGATAATTGTAATCAATTTTGGGTTTGGAAGGAATTTGAGAAAGTTAGGGTTTTATATCCCCAATTCTGTCCGGTTTTGTATCTCATGGTTAGAGGCCGATTTGGCCTTGGCTCAAAACATGAAAGTTGTAGGTATTGATGTTTTAAGGGTGCCTGTAAAATTTCAGGTCACTTGGAGTAGTGTAGAATGAGATAAGCCGAAATTACTATTGCTGTTCTGGGTTCATCAGGATGTTAGAACTGCGTCTGAAATGGGTTGTTTTGACTGGAATTGTTTTGGATTTGGGTGTTGAGGTCTTCTGATGAAATGTATCTTGATGTCCTAGCTACCATATTCCTTTGGAATTTCTGCATTTGGACCTGTTTAGACTGAGTTGTACTGATTACAGCATAGTGTAATTTGTAAACCTGCAATTACGGTTCTGGTTTGGTATTTGGCATATATGACTTAGTTGTGCTGGGATTTGGACTGAGTGACCTTCTACATTGTTGTAGCCCTGGTTCTTAGCTTCGAAATGGTGGGTCTTGTACCTTCATCCGACCATTGTAGCGCCTTTGGTACCATTACCGCAAAATGACGTCAAAACTGTTTTTCTGGTTTTGAGCTTAACTTTCATTTCCGGACATTTCCCTAGCTTGACTTGTACTAGTACTACTTGGAGCTTGCTGAATGGCTATTGGATGAACTTGTTGTTGTGTGTGTACCTTTGGGACTGGATGAGGAAATAATGAAGCCATGATGGCTGGAAAAGTTAGCAAATTCAGGGGAAGTGCTGTCCGAACTTTGAAGGGATTTGTTTGCATTGAGTTTGTGATCTAAGACTTGGATTTGAGCAAGGCAATGTTATATGCTGGATGGTTTCTGAGCCATGGAGGTGAGTGACCCTAAACTATTTCCAAAGTACTTGTGAAACGTTTCTTGTATTATTTACTTTTGAACTGTTTCCAAAGTTACTTCTGAACTGTTTCCAAAGTTACTTTTGAACTGTTTTCTTGCATATCATGCGTGCTTATATGAGAGCGTTCCTTGTTTGATATATTTCCTTGACTAATTGGCTTGTTATTATGGATTGATAATGTATTAAGTGCTTTCAATGATTGTTAAAACGAGTTTTCTGGGCGAGTGTGTACTTTATCGCACTCAACCTAAATAAATGTGAAATTTTCATGATTAATGATTAAATGCTACTTGCGCATAAATGTAAGCCTTTTTGGGCTGAACTGGCCATTGCCCCTTGTTACCGGTCGTCTCGAGCCAGAAGCGGACTCGGTCGGGCGATTAGGGACCTAGGTGAACGTTTGGTATACTCGAGTATTACCTTTGTAGGTTGGTGGAGGTTGGTGGAAAATGATGCAATTTCAAATGAGAAAAAAAAAGGAAATGACAGGAGAACGAACGTATCTTTTCATGAATGTTACTATCGCTTTCCATTGTACATGTTTCTTGAATTATTGATACTCCATATTTAATGTTTTGTAAATGTCGTAATTGTTTCTGGACTTATCATTTGATTTATGACATCATTGAAATGAACTATTGTGAAACCGATTTGACTACTATTTTTTTCTGGTTACTCGCTGAGCTTCTAGCTCACCCCAAAAATATTTTATTCCACTCCACAGGGCTCATGGCGAAGGAAGGCTTGTTGTGATTTTATTGTTGTGGAATTCCTCTTGTGTAATAATTGGGATCATGGATCAGCGTGGCGCAGTGGAAGCATGGACGCTTCGCTTTTGATATGTAATTATTTATTGGAGAATTTGATGTAATATTTGAGTTTTATCTTGTAATCTGTATGAGGAATGTAGTGAACGACTGAGTCCCGACGAGAGCCGGGCAGGCGGTCCGCCGAACCCTCTGGTTCGCCTTAGGGGGAGGTGGGGCTGTTACAGAACCAAAGGGTTCGGCGGGTCGCCTGCCCAACTCTCGCCGGGACTCACTCACTTACTACATTCCTCAAGTAAATTACAAGGTACAACTCAAATAATACATCAAATTCTCCAAATATTACATATCATAAGCGAAGCGGAAACTAGTTCCCAAAACTATACATAAAATGATTCCAAATACAAACGGTACAAGATATATGCCATCCAGTCACGTGAATAAGTATTACAAGCCTTCCTTCACCTCGAACCCTGTGGAGGAAAATAAAATATTTTTGGGGTGAGCTAAAAGCTCAGCGAGTAACCAGTAAAATCAGTAATCAAATCGGTTTCACAATAGTTCATTTCAATGATGTCATAAATCAATGATTGAGTATCAATAATTCAAGAAACATTTACAATGGAAAGCGATAGCAACATTCATTAAAAGGATACGGGCCCACATGGAGCCAAATATTCGCGCGCTCGCTCGTTCTCCTGCCATTTCCCCTTATTCCTCCAATTATTTGAAAATTTCCTTTTGAGAAATAAAACCCTCGTGCCTTTGTTCGTTCATTCATCCCCTTCCGGACGTTGGCCGGACTCCACCCATCCGGACGTTGGCCGGACTACAAGGTAATACTCGAGTATACCAAAATCACCCAGGGTCACCATATCGCCCGACCGAGTCCGCTTCTGGCTCGAGTCGATCGGTAACGAAGGGCAGGACCCAATTCAGCCAAAAGGCTTACATTCATGCGCAAGTAACATTTCAATCGTTCCATCTTTGAAAATTTCACATTTATCAAGGTCGAGTGCGATAAAGTACACACTCGCCTAGAAAACTCGTTTTAACAATCATTGAAAGCACGTAACACGTTATCAAACAATAATACAAGTCATGAAGTCAAGAAAATACAGCAAACAAGGAACACTCACGTGCAAGCACGCATGATATACAAGAAAACAGTTCTAAAGTAACTTTGGAAACAGGTCGAAAGTAAATAATGCAAGAAAACAGTTCAAAAGTAAATAATGCAGGAAACGGTTCATAAATAACTTTAGAAATAGTTTGAGGTCACTCACCTCAATGGCTCAGAAATCATCCATCATATAGCATTGCCTTGCTCAAATTCAAGTCTTAGATCACAAACTCAATGCAATCAAGTCCTTTCAAAGTTCGGACAGCACTTCCCCTAAATTTGCTAACTTTTCCAGCCATCATGGCTTCATTATTTCCTCAGCCAGTCCCAAAGGTACACACACAACAACAAGTTCATCCAATAGCCATTCAGTAAGTTCCAAGTAGTACAAGTACAATTCAAGCTAGGGAAAAGTCCGGAATGAAAGTGAAGCTCAAAACCAGGAAAAACAGTTTTTTTGATATCATTATGCGGTAATGGCACCAAAGGCACTACGATTATCGGATGAAGGTGCAAGACCCACCGTTTCGAAGCTAAGAGATAGGGCTACAATATTACAGAAGGTCGCTCAACCCAGTTTCGAGCGTAACAAGGTCAAAAATGCAAGATACTACACCAGAACTTCAAAAACAGGTTCACAAATCGCATTCTGGTGCAACCATCATAAATCAGGCTACCTAAGTCCAAATCCAGAAATTCCAAAACCAGCTGAAAACTAAGAAACAGGGCTACATTTCATCAGAAGACCTCAACAAGCAATTCGGAAACATTCCTGACCAAAACAACCAATTACAGAAGCAATTCTCAAATTCGGGTAGAAACAGGGCAGCAAGGGTAATTCCATCTTTTTCACAAAGCTACGCTGCTCCGTATGTTGACCTGAAATTTTTGCAGCGCACCCTAAATATTCATTCCCCTACAACTTTTATGTTGTTAACCCAAGGCCAATTCGGCCTCTAATCTTAGCTACAAATCGGGCAGAATGTACAATCATAGAACCCAACTTTCCAAATTTCTTCCCAAAAACCGAAAATTTGCTTGCAATTAACCACTTTTCACCTCATAGATCCTAAACATCATTTCCAATCGATCGATTATATAAACCACACAATCTGTTCATTATGAAAAACAGAAAAAAATCGCCCAAAAATTAGTAAACTTTCATCAATTCAACCACAAATCAAGAAATAATCCAAAAAGTGGGCATCTTATACCACACCAATCATGAATTGAACATCATTAGGGGAAGAGGGGGTCTCTTCACAACTCACCTTAGCAACACAAGAAAGAGAGCAACTAGTCACCTTAGCTTCCAAACAACTTCACAACCAAGCTCAAACTCCACCAAACAAAAGAGGTTTTATGCTAGTTAATTGGAAGATTAATCGGTTTAATGAAATGGCAAATTGGAAAGGGACTAGGGAAAAAATTGAGAGCTTTTCTTTTCTTTCTTGAGGCAAGAAAAAGTCGGGCCAAATAGAGAGGTAAGAAATTTGAAATGATTTTGGCCAATTTTTTTTTGGGGTAATTTATTGTTAAAAAAAAAGTAAAGGTAATAAATGCGCCAAAGTCAAGATGAATTAATGGTGACACTTGTGTCAACCTTTAGGTTTAAACTTATCTTTTTGTTCATCCAATACAAAATCTTAACACCTTGTAAAAATTAAGTATTTAATACAAGATTCAACAAAGTTGTCAAAAAATATTATTGCATTGTACCGCACCTGCGGGTCCCACGTTCAAAATACGCTCTTAATTCTCAAAAAACTAACCGATACTAGAAAAAATCATTTTAAAAACTAGTCTTTGCTCATAAACTTTATCTGGGGATTTTTCTAATAAAGAAAATGTAGAAAAGGCGGCGCGATTTAAAAAAATAAAACCCTAGGAAATTTCTTTCGTGCGTCACAATACTCCCCTCCTTAAAAGAATGTCGTCCTCGAATTCCATCTTGTACCAATCAAGTCGAGACATCCCGCAAGAATCACTAATATTCAAACCAAACCCACAGCCGGCATCCTAAACTCAAGCCTAGGATACACTACAGAGATCTGAAGCCTAAGCTCTGATACCAACTGTGACGGCCCCACCTCCCCCTAAGGCGAACCAAAGGGTTCGGCGGGTCGCCTGCCCAACTCCCGCCGGGACTCACTCACTTACTACATTCCTCAAGTAAATTACAAGGTACAACTCAAATAATACATCCAATTCTCCAAATATTACATATCATAAGCGAAGCGGAAACTAGTTCCCAAAACTATACATAAAATGATTCCAAATCCAAACGGTACAAGATATATGCCATCCAGTCACGTGAATAAGTATTGCAAGCCTTCCTTCACCTCGAACCCTGTGGAGGGAAATAAAATATTTTTGGGGTGAGCTAAAAGCTCAGCGAGTAACCAGTAAAATCAGTAATCAAATCGGTTTCACAATAGTTCATTTCAATGATGTCATAAATCAATGATTGAGTATCAATAATTCAAGAAACATTTACAATGGAAAGCGATAGCAACATTCATTAAAAGGATACGGGCCCACATGGAGCCAAATATTCGCGTGCTCGCTCGTTCTCCTGCCATTTCCCCTTATTCCTCCAATTATTTGAAAATTTCCTTTTTGAGAAATAAAACCCTCGTGCCTTTGTTCGTTCATTCATCCCTTTCCGGATGTTGGCCGGACTCCACCCATCCGGACGTTGGCCGGACTCCACCCATCCGGACGTTGCCGGACGACAAGGTAATACTTCGAGTATACCAAATTCACCCATGGCGTCACCCATACTCCCGACCGAGATCCGCTTCTGGCTCGAGTCGAGCTGGGTAACGAAGGGCAGGGCCCAATTCAGCCAAAAAGGCTTACATTCATGCGCAAGTAACATTTCAATCGTTCCATCTTTGAAAATTTCACATTTATCAAGGTCGAGTGCGATAAAGTACACACTCGCCTAGAAAACTCCTTTTAACAATCATTGAAAGCACGTAACACGTTATCAAACAATAATACAAGTCATGAAGTCAAGAAAATACAGCAAACAAGGAACACTCACGTGCAAGCACGCATGATATGCAAGAAAACAGTTCAAAAGTAACTTTGGAAACAGGTCAAAAGTAAATAATGCAAGAAAACAGTTCAAAAGTAAATAATGCAGGAAACGGTTCATAATTAACTTTGGAAATAGTTTGAAGTCACTCACCTCCATGGCTCAGAAACCATCCATCATATATCATTGCCTTGCTCAAAGCCAAGTCTTAGATCACAAACTCAAGCAATTCAGTCCTTTCCAAAGTTCGGACAGGCACTTCCCCTAAAATAGCCTAACTTTTCCAGCCCATCATTGGCTTCATATTCCTCAGCCAGTCCCAAATGTACACACACAACAACAAGTTCATCCAATAAGCCATTCAGCAAGTTACCAAGTAGTACAAGTACAATTCAAGCTAGGGAAAGTCCGGAATGAAGTGAAAGCTCAAAAGCCAGGAGAAAAACAGTTTTTTGATATCATTATGCGGTAATGGCACCAAAGGCACTACGATTATCGGATGAAGGTATAAGACCCACCGTTTCGAAGCTAAGAGATAGGGCTACAATATTATAGAAGGTCGCTCAACCCAGTTTCGAGTGTAACCAGGTCAAAAATGCAAGATACTACACCAGAACCACAAAAACAGGTTCACAAATCGCATTCTGGTGCAACCATCATAAATCAGGCTACCTAAGTCCAAATCCAGAAATTCCAAAACCATCTGAAAGCTAAGAAACAGGGTTACATTTAATCAGAAGACCTCAACAACCAATTCGGAAGCATTCCTGACCAAAACAACCAATTACAGAAGCAATTCTCAAATTCGGGTAGAAACAGGGCAGCAAGGGTAATTCCATCTTTTCACAAGCTACGCTGCTCCGATTGACCTGAAATTTTGCAGGCACCTCTAAAATATCATTCCCTACAACTTTCATGTTTTAACCCAAGGCCAATTCGGCCTCTATCTATGAGCTACAAATTCGGGCAGAATGTACAATCATAGACCCTAACTTCCAAATTCTTCCAAAACCAAATTGCTCAATTAACCACTTTTTTTCGCCCACCTCATAGATTCCTTTAAACATCATTCCAATCATCATATATAACCACACCAGATCATGTTATATGCAACAGAAAAATCCCCCAAAAATTATAAAACTGCATCAATTCAACGCACCAAATCCAAGAAATAATACCATAAAAGTGCCATTCTTGATACCCCCCAAACCCAATCAATGAAGTTGAAAGCCATCATTAGAAGGAAAGGAAGGGTCCCTTTCACAACTCACCTTAGCAACACAAGAAAGAGAGCAACTAGTCACCTTAGCTTTCCAAACAACTTCACAACCAAGCTCAACTCCACCAAACTAAGAGGTTTTATGGAGTAATTGGAAGATTAATCGGTTTAATTGAAAGATTGGGCAAGATTGGAGACTAGAAAATTGAGAGCTTTTCTTTCTTTCTTTGAGCAAGAAAGTCGGCCAAGAGAGGTAAGAAATGAAGATGATTTTGGCCAATTTTTTGGTATTTATTTGGTAAAGGTAAAGGTAAAGTTAAATGGTCAAAGTCAAGAGTGAATTAGATGGTGACACTCGTCACCTTTAGGTTTAAAACTTATCTTTTTGTTCTCCAATACAAATATCTTAACGACCTTGTTAAGATAATATCATTTTTAATACAAAGAAAATTTTTCCCCACTCAACAAGTTGGTCAAAAAGTATTATTGCAGGACCGCACTTGCGCGGTCCCACTTCAAAATACTGCTGCTTAATTCTCAAAAACTAAACGATATAGAAAAATCATTTAAAAAACTATTCTTTGCTCGATAAAACTTTATCTGGGAATTTTTCTAATAAAGAAAATGTAGAAAAGGCGGGCGATTAAATAAAATAAACCCTAGAAATTTCTTTCGGGGCGTCACAAACTCCCCTCCTTAAAAGAATGTCGTCCTCGACATTCCATATTGTACCAATCAAGTCGAGACATCCCGCAAGAATCACTAATATTTCAAACCAAACCCACAGTCCGGCATCCTAAACTTCAAGCCTAGGATACACTACAGAGATCTGAAGCCTAAGCTCTGATACCAACTGTGACGGCCCCACCTCCCCCTAAGGCGAACCTGTGACGCCCCGAAAAGTATGAGTGTGAGAACCCGTAAATTCCCTAATAATTTTCCTAGGGTTTTTCCCCTTTAATTGCATGTTTTCTGCATTTTCTGGCTTAGGAAATTTATCCTGGTGAATTTTATGAGTAAATATAATTTTTAGATGATTTTTCTAGTATTGAAGAGTTTTTGAAAAATTACGGATATATAACGGACGTGGGACCCACTAGTGCGAAAAGTTCGGAAAAATTCGGCCAATTAGGTTAAGTTCCGGATACTGGGTCAAATTTATCGGGTGTTAAGAGATAAATAGAGGAGGTGAAGTGATTGATGTGAGAGGGAAAAAGAAGGATAGGAATGCATTAATGAAGTGACATGTGTCACCTTAAGAGTGGTTGTAACTTATTTGACTTTTTGACCTTTCTTACCAATTGATTAAATATCTCAAAATTTACCAAAAATTCACTCTTTCTTTCACCTTTGTGGCCGGCCCTCTCTAGCCAAGAAGAAAGAAAAACTCTCCAAGATTCTTGCTTCCATTTTGCTTGAGTGTAACCATCCAACCATTTGATCTTGTTTCTACTCCATAAAACCTTTCCATTTGGTGCTAGTAAGTGGTTTGGTGAAGTGTTTTGGGAAGCTAAGGTGTCCAACAACTCTCCCTCTCTTGTTTACTAGGTGAGTGGTGATTGAACTTCCTCCCACACTTAATGAAGCTTAAGTTGTGCTTAGTGGTAGCTAAAGTGCTGAAATTTGTGGTTTATTTCTTGGTTTGAGATGAATTGGTGAAGTTTTCAATTTATTGATGAATTTTCTGGTTTAATATGAATGTGATATTGTGGCTATCTTTGATGATGGGAATTGATGTTTAAGGACTCTAGTAGGTGTCTATGATAGATAATTGTAATCAATTTTGGGTTTGGAAGGAATTTGAGAAAGTTAGGGTTTTATATCCCCAATTCTGTCCGGTTTTGTATCTCATGGTTAGAGGCCGATTTGGCCTTGGCTCAAAACATGAAAGTTGTAGGTATTGATGTTTTAAGGGTGCCTGTAAAATTTCAGGTCACTTGGAGTAGTGTAGAATGAGATAAGCCGAAATTACTATTGCTGTTCTGGGTTCATCAGGATGTTAGAACTGCGTCTGAAATGGGTTGTTTTGACTGGAATTGTTTTGGATTTGGGTGTTGAGGTCTTCTGATGAAATGTATCTTGATGTCCTAGCTACCATATTCCTTTGGAATTTCTGCATTTGGACCTGTTTAGACTGAGTTGTACTGATTACAGCATAGTGTAATTTGTAAACCTGCAATTACGGTTCTGGTTTGGTATTTGGCATATATGACTTAGTTGTGCTGGGATTTGGACTGAGTGACCTTCTACATTGTTGTAGCCCTGGTTCTTAGCTTCGAAATGGTGGGTCTTGTACCTTCATCCGACCATTGTAGCGCCTTTGGTACCATTACCGCAAAATGACGTCAAAACTGTTTTTCTGGTTTTTTTGAAGCCGGCGGGGGCTACAAGCCTTTGGTCCGCCCCCCTCGCGGCCGCCTTAGATCCCTTATTGGGGGTACATTTCCGGACATTTCCCTAGCTGACTTGTACTAGTACTGACTGCGAAGCTTGCTGAATGGCTATTGAGAAACTTGTGTGTGTGTGTACCTTGGGGACTGGATGAGAAATAATAAGCCATGATGGCTGGGAGAATTAGCAGAATTCAGGGGAAGTGCTGTCCGAACTTTGAAGGGATTTGTTTGCATTGAGTTTGTGATCTAAGACTTGGATTTGAGCAAGGCAATGTTATATGCTGGATGGTTTCTGAGCCATGGAGGTGAGTGACCCTAAACTATTTCCAAAGTACTTGTGAAACGTTTCTTGTATTATTTACTTTTGAACTGTTTCCAAAGTTACTTCTGAACTGTTTCCAAAGTTACTTTTGAACTGTTTTCTTGCATATCATGCGTGCTTATATGAGAGCGTTCCTTGTTTGATATATTTCCTTGACTAATTGGCTTGTTATTATGGATTGATAATGTATTAAGTGCTTTCAATGATTGTTAAAACGAGTTTTCTGGGCGAGTGTGTACTTTATCGCACTCAACCTAAATAAATGTGAAATTTTCATGATTAATGATTAAATGCTACTTGCGCATAAATGTAAGCCTTTTTGGGCTGAACTGGCCATTGCCCCTTGTTACCGGTCGTCTCGAGCCAGAAGCGGACTCGGTCGGGCGATTAGGGACCTAGGTGAACGTTTGGTATACTCGAGTATTACCTTTGTAGGTTGGTGGAGGTTGGTGGAAAATGATGCAATTTCAAATGAGAAAAAAAAAGGAAATGACAGGAGAACGAACGTATCTTTTCATGAATGTTACTATCGCTTTCCATTGTACATGTTTCTTGAATTATTGATACTCCATATTTAATGTTTTGTAAATGTCGTAATTGTTTCTGGACTTATCATTTGATTTATGACATCATTGAAATGAACTATTGTGAAACCGATTTGACTACTATTTTTTTCTGGTTACTCGCTGAGCTTCTAGCTCACCCCAAAAATATTTTATTCCACTCCACAGGGCTCATGGCGAAGGAAGGCTTGTTGTGATTTTATTGTTGTGGAATTCCTCTTGTGTAATAATTGGGATCATGGATCAGCGTGGCGCAGTGGAAGCATGGACGCTTCGCTTTTGATATGTAATTATTTATTGGAGAATTTGATGTAATATTTGAGTTTTATCTTGTAATCTGTATGAGGAATGTAGTGAACGACTGAGTCCCGACGAGAGCCGGGCAGGCGGTCCGCCGAACCCTCTGGTTCGCCTTAGGGGGAGGTGGGGCTGTTACAGAACCAAAGGGTTCGGCGGGTCGCCTGCCCAACTCTCGCCGGGACTCACTCACTTACTACATTCCTCAAGTAAATTACAAGGTACAACTCAAATAATACATCAAATTCTCCAAATATTACATATCATAAGCGAAGCGGAAACTAGTTCCCAAAACTATACATAAAATGATTCCAAATCCAAACGGTACAAGATATATGCCATCCAGTCACGTGAATAAGTATTACAAGCCTTCCTTCACCTCGAACCCTGTGGAGGGAAATAAAATATTTTTGGGGTGAGCTAAAAGCTCAGCGAGTAACCAGTAAAATCAGTAATCAAATCGGTTTCACAATAGTTCATTTCAATGATGTCATAAATCAATGATTGAGTATCAATAATTCAAGAAACATTTACAATGGAAAGCGATAGCAACATTCATTAAAAGGATACGGGCCCACATGGAGCCAAATATTCGCGCGCTCGCTCGTTCTCCTGCCATTTCCCCTTATTCCTCCAATTATTTAAAAATTTCCTTTTTGAGAAATAAAACCCTCGTGCCTTTGTTCGTTCATTCATCCCTTTCCGGATGTTGGCCGGACTCCACCCATCCGGACGTTGGCCGGACTCCACCCATCCGGACGTTGCCGGACGACAAGGTAATACTCGAGTATACCAAATTCACCCAGGGTCACCATATCTCCCGACCGAGTCCGCTTCTGGCTCGAGTCGATCGGTAACGAAGGGCAGGGCCCAATTCAGCCAAAAGGCTTACATTCATGCGCAAGTAACATTTCAATCGTTCCATCTTTGAAAATTTCACATTTATCAAGGTCGAGTGCGATAAAGTACACACTCGCCTAGAAAACTCCTTTTAACAATCATTGAAAGCACGTAACACGTTATCAAACAATAATACAAGTCATGAAGTCAAGAAAATACAGCAAACAAGGAACACTCACGTGCAAGCACGCATGATATGCAAGAAAACAGTTCAAAAGTAACTTTGGAAACAGGTCAAAAGTAAATAATGCAAGAAAACAGTTCAAAAGTAAATAATGCAGGAAACGGTTCATAAATAACTTTAGAAATAGTTTGAGTTCACTCACCTCAATGGCTCAGAAATCATCCATCATATAGCATTGCCTTGCTCAAATTCAAGTCTTAGATCACAAACTCAATGCAATCAAGTCCTTTCAAAGTTCGGACAGCACTTCCCCTAAATTTGCTAACTTTTCCAGCCATCATGGCTTCATTATTTCCTCAGCCAGTCCCAAAGGTGCACACACAACAACAAGTTCATCAAATAGCCATTCAGCAAGTTCCAAGTAGTACAAGTACAATTCAAGCTAGGGAAAAGTCCGGAATGAAAGTGAAGCTCAAAACCAGGAAAAACAGTTTTTTTGATATCATTATGCGGTAATGGCACCAAAGGCACTACGATTATCGGATGAAGGTATAAGACCCACCGTTTCGAAGCTAAGAGATAGGGCTACAATATTATAGAAGGTCGCTCAACCCAGTTTCGAGTGTAACCAGGTCAAAAATGCAAGATACTACACCAGAACCACAAAAACAGGTTCACAAATCGCATTCTGGTGCAACCATCATAAATCAGGCTACCTAAGTCCAAATCCAGAAATTCCAAAACCATCTGAAATCTAAGAAACAGGGTTACATTTAATCAGAAGACCTCAACAACCAATTCGGAAGCATTCCTGACCAAAACAACCAATTACAGAAGCAATTCTCAAATTCGGGTAGAAACAGGGCAGCAAGGGTAATTCCATCTTTTCACAAGCTACGCTGCTCCGATTGACCTGAAATTTTGCAGGCACCTCTAAAATATCATTCCCTACAACTTTCATGTTTTAACCCAAGGCCAATTCGGCCTCTATCTATGAGCTACAAATTCGGGCAGAATGTACAATCATAGAACCCTAACTTTCCAAATTTCTTCCAAAACCGAAATTGCTTGCAATTAACCACTTTTTCCACCTCATAGAGTCCTTAAACATCATTTCCAATCATCATATATAACCACACAATCATGTTCATATGAAAACAGAAAAATCCCCAAAATTATAAAACTTCATCAATTCAACCACAAATCAAGAAATAATCCATAAAAGTGCATCTTATACCACCACCAATCATGAATTGAACATCATTAGAGGAAGGAGAGGGGTCCTTCACAACTCACCTTAGCAACACAAGAAAGAGAGCAACTAGTCACCTTAGCTTTCCAAACAACTTCACAACCAAGCTCAACTCCACCAAACTAAGAGGTTTTATGGAGTAATTGGAAGATTAATCGGTTTAATTGAAAGATTGGGCAAGATTGGAGACTAGAAAATTGAGAGCTTTTCTTTCTTTCTTTGAGCAAGAAAGTCGGCCAAGAGAGGTAAGAAATGAAGATGATTTTGGCCAATTTTTTGGTATTTATTTGGTAAAGGTAAAGGTAAAGTTAAATGGTCAAAGTCAAGAGTGAATTAGATGGTGACACTTGTCACCTTTAGGTTTAAAACTTATCTTTTTGTTCTCCAATACAAATATCTTAACACCTTGTAAAATAATATCATTTAATACAAAATTCCAACAAGTTGTCAAAAATATTATGCATGTACCGCACTTGCGGATCCCACGTTCAAAATACGCTCTTAATTTCTCAAAAACTAACCGATACTAGAAAAATCATTTTAAAACTATCTTTGCTCATAAACTTTATCTGGGGAATTTTTCTAATAAAGAAAATGTAGAAAAGGCGGGCGATTAAATAAAATAAACCCTAGAAATTTCTTTCGGGGCGTCACAAACTCCCCTCCTTAAAAGAATGTCGTCCTCGACATTCCATCTTGTACCAATCAAGTCGAGACATCCCGCAAGAATCACTAATATTTCAAACCAAACCCACAGTCCGGCATCCTAAACTTCAAGCCTAGGATACACTACAGAGATCTGAAGCCTAAGCTCTGATACCAACTGTGACGGCCCCACCTCCCCCTAAGGCGAACCTGTGACGCCCCGAAAAGTATGAGTGTGAGAACCCGTAAATTCCCTAATAATTTTCCTAGGGTTTTTCCCCTTTAATTGCATGTTTTCTGCATTTTCTGGCTTAGGAAATTTATCCTGGTGAATTTTATGAGTAAATATAATTTTTAGATGATTTTTCTAGTATTGAAGAGTTTTTGAAAAATTACGGATATATAACGGACGTGGGACCCACTAGTGCGAAAAGTTCGGAAAAATTCGGCCAATTAGGTTAAGTTCCGGATACTGGGTCAAATTTATCGGGTGTTAAGAGATAAATAGAGGAGGTGAAGTGATTGATGTGAGAGGGAAAAAGAAGGATAGGAATGCATTAATGAAGTGACATGTGTCACCTTAAGAGTGGTTGTAACTTATTTGACTTTTTGACCTTTCTTACCAATTGATTAAATATCTCAAAATTTACCAAAAATTCACTCTTTCTTTCACCTTTGTGGCCGGCCCTCTCTAGCCAAGAAGAAAGAAAAACTCTCCAAGATTCTTGCTTCCATTTTGCTTGAGTGTAACCATCCAACCATTTGATCTTGTTTCTACTCCATAAAACCTTTCCATTTGGTGCTAGTAAGTGGTTTGGTGAAGTGTTTTGGGAAGCTAAGGTGTCCAACAACTCTCCCTCTCTTGTTTACTAGGTGAGTGGTGATTGAACTTCCTCCCACACTTAATGAAGCTTAAGTTGTGCTTAGTGGTAGCTAAAGTGCTGAAATTTGTGGTTTATTTCTTGGTTTGAGATGAATTGGTGAAGTTTTCAATTTATTGATGAATTTTCTGGTTTAATATGAATGTGATGTTGTGGCTATCTTTGATGATGGGAATTGATGTTTAAGGACTCTAGTAGGTGTCTATGATAGATAATTGTAATCAATTTTGGGTTTGGAAGGAATTTGAGAAAGTTAGGGTTTTATATCCCCAATTCTGTCCGGTTTTGTATCTCATGGTTAGAGGCCGATTTGGCCTTGGCTCAAAACATGAAAGTTGTAGGTATTGATGTTTTAAGGGTGCCTGTAAAATTTCAGGTCACTTGGAGTAGTGTAGAATGAGATAAGCCGAAATTACTATTGCTGTTCTGGGTTCATCAGGATGTTAGAACTGCGTCTGAAATGGGTTGTTTTGACTGGAATTGTTTTGGATTTGGGTGTTGAGGTCTTCTGATGAAATGTATCTTGATGTCCTAGCTACCATATTCCTTTGGAATTTCTGCATTTGGACCTGTTTAGACTGAGTTGTACTGATTACAGGATAGTGTAATTTGTAAACCTGCAATTACGGTTCTGGTTTGGTATTTGGCATATATGACTTAGTTGTGCTGGGATTTGGACTGAGTGACCTTCTACATTGTTGTAGCCCTGGTTCTTAGCTTCGAAATGGGGGTCTTGTACCTTCATCCGACCATTGTAGCGCCTTTGGTACCATTACCGCAAAATGACGGTCAAACTGTTTTCTGGTTTTGAGCTTAACTTTCATTTTCCGGGACATTTCCCTAGCTTGGACTTTGTACCTAGTACTACTTGGAGCTGCTGAATGGCTATTGGATGAACTTGTGTGTGTGTTGTACCTTTTGGGAACTGGATGAGGAAATAATGTGAAGCCATGATGGCTGGAAAAGTTAGCAAATTCAGGGGAAGTGCTGTCCGAACTTTGAAGGGATTTGTTTGCATTGAGTTTGTGATCTAAGACTTGGATTTGAGCAAGGCAATGTTATATGCTGGATGGTTTCTGAGCCATGGAGGTGAGTGACCCTAAACTATTTCCAAAGTACTTGTGAAACGTTTCTTGTATTATTTACTTTTGAACTGTTTCCAAAGTTACTTCTGAACTGTTTCCAAAGTTACTTTTGAACTGTTTTCTTGCATATCATGCGTGCTTATATGAGAGCGTTCCTTGTTTGATATATTTCCTTGACTAATTGGCTTGTTATTATGGATTGATAATGTATTAAGTGCTTTCAATGATTGTTAAAACGAGTTTTCTGGGCGAGTGTGTACTTTATCGCACTCAACCTAAATAAATGTGAAATTTTCATGATTAATGATTAAATGCTACTTGCGCATAAATGTAAGCCTTTTTGGGCTGAACTGGCCATTGCCCCTTGTTACCGGTCGTCTCGAGCCAGAAGCGGACTCGGTCGGGCGATTAGGGACCTAGGTGAACGTTTGGTATACTCGAGTATTACCTTTGTAGGTTGGTGGAGGTTGGTGGAAAATGATGCAATTTCAAATGAGAAAAAAAAAGGAAATGACAGGAGAACGAACGTATCTTTTCATGAATGTTACTATCGCTTTCCATTGTACATGTTTCTTGAATTATTGATACTCCATATTTAATGTTTTGTAAATGTCGTAATTGTTTCTGGACTTATCATTTGATTTATGACATCATTGAAATGAACTATTGTGAAACCGATTTGACTACTATTTTTTTCTGGTTACTCGCTGAGCTTCTAGCTCACCCCAAAAATATTTTATTCCACTCCACAGGGCTCATGGCGAAGGAAGGCTTGTTGTGATTTTATTGTTGTGGAATTCCTCTTGTGTAATAATTGGGATCATGGATCAGCGTGGCGCAGTGGAAGCATGGACGCTTCGCTTTTGATATGTAATTATTTATTGGAGAATTTGATGTAATATTTGAGTTTTATCTTGTAATCTGTATGAGGAATGTAGTGAACGACTGAGTCCCGACGAGAGCCGGGCAGGCGGTCCGCCGAACCCTCTGGTTCGCCTTAGGGGGAGGTGGGGCTGTTACAGAACCAAAGGGTTCGGCGGGTCGCCTGCCCAACTCTCGCCGGGACTCACTCACTTACTACATTCCTCAAGTAAATTACAAGGTACAACTCAAATAATACATCAAATTCTCCAAATATTACATATCATAAGCGAAGCGGAAACTAGTTCCCAAAACTATACATAAAATGATTCCAAATACAAACGGTACAAGATATATGCCATCCAGTCACGTGAATAAGTATTACAAGCCTTCCTTCACCTCGAACCCTGTGGAGGAAAATAAAATATTTTTGGGGTGAGCTAAAAGCTCAGCGAGTAACCAGTAAAATCAGTAATCAAATCGGTTTCACAATAGTTCATTTCAATGATGTCATAAATCAATGATTGAGTATCAATAATTCAAGAAACATTTACAATGGAAAGCGATAGCAACATTCATTAAAAGGATACGGGCCCACATGGAGCCAAATATTCGCGCGCTCGCTCGTTCTCCTGCCATTTCCCCTTATTCCTCCAATTATTTGAAAATTTCCTTTTTGAGAAATAAAACCCTCGTGCCTTTGTTCGTTCATTCATCCCCTTCCGGACGTTGGCCGGACTCCACCCATCCGGACGTTGGCCGGACTACAAGGTAATACTCGAGTATACCAAAATCACCCAGGGTCACCATATCGTCCGACCGAATCCGCTTCTGGCTCGAGTCGATCGGTAACGAAGGGCAGGGCCCAATTCAGCCAAACGGCTTACATTCATGCGCAAGTAACATTTCAATCGTTCCATCTTTGAAAATTTCACATTTATCAAGGTCGAGTGCGATAAAGTACATACTCGCCTAGAAAACTCGTTTTAACAATCATTGAAAGCACGTAACACGTTATCAAACAATAATACAAGTCATGAAGTCAAGAAAATACAGCAAACAAGGAACACTCACGTGCAAGCACGCATGATATGCAAGAAAACAGTTCAAAAGTAACTTTGGAAACAGGTCAAAAGTAAATAATGCAAGAAAACAGTTCAAAAGTAAATAATGCAGGAAACGGTTCATAAATAACTTTAGAAATAGTTTGAGGTCACTCACCTCAATGGCTCAGAAATCATCCATCATATAGCATTGCCTTGCTCAAATTCAAGTCTTAGATCACAAACTCAATGCAATCAAGTCCTTTCAAAGTTCGGACAGCACTTCCCCTAAATTTGCTAACTTTTCCAGCCATCATGGCTTCATTATTTCCTCAGCCAGTCCCAAAGGTACACACACAACAACAAGTTCATCCAATAGCCATTCAGTAAGTTCCAAGTAGTACAAGTACAATTCAAGCTAGGGAAAAGTCCGGAATGAAAGTGAAGCTCAAAACCAGGAAAAACAGTTTTTTTGATATCATTATGCGGTAATGGCACCAAAGGCACTACGATTATCGGATGAAGGTGCAAGACCCACCGTTTCGAAGCTAAGAGATAGGGCTACAATATTACAGAAGGTCGCTCAACCCAGTTTCGAGCGTAACAAGGTCAAAAATGCAAGATACTACACCAGAACTTCAAAAACAGGTTCACAAATCGCATTCTGGTGCAACCATCATAAATCAGGCTACCTAAGTCCAAATCCAGAAATTCCAAAACCAGCTGAAAACTAAGAAACAGGGCTACATTTCATCAGAAGACCTCAACAAGCAATTCGGAAACATTCCTGACCAAAACAACCAATTACAGAAGCAATTCTCAAATTCGGGTAGAAACAGGGCAGCAAGGGTAATTCCATCTTTTCACAAGCTACGCTGCTCCGATTGACCTGAAATTTTGCAGGCACCTCTAAAATATCATTCCCTACAACTTTTATGTTTTAACCCAAGGCCAATTCGGCCTCTATCTATGAGCTACAAATTCGGGCAGAATGTACAATCATAGAACCCTAACTTTCCAAATTTCTTCCAAAACCGAAATTGCTTGCAATTAACCACTTTTTCCACCTCATAGAGTCCTTAAACATCATTTCCAATCATCATATATAACCACACAATCATGTTCATATGAAAACAGAAAAATCCCCAAAAATTATAAAACTTCATCAATTCAACCACAAATCAAGAAATAATCCATAAAAGTGCATCTTATACCACCACCAATCATGAATTGAACATCATTAGGGGAAGGAGAGGGGTCCTTCACAACTCACCTTAGCAACACAAGAAAGAGAGCAACTAGTCACCTTAGCTTTCCAAACAACTTCACAACCAAGCTCAACTCCACCAAACTAAGAGGTTTTATGGAGTAATTGGAAGATTAATCGGTTTAATTGAAAGATTGGGCAAGATTGGAGACTAGAAAATTGAGAGCTTTTCTTTCTTTCTTTGAGCAAGAAAGTCGGCCAAGAGAGGTAAGAAATGAAGATGATTTTGGCCAATTTTTTGGTATTTATTTGGTAAAGGTAAAGGTAAAGTTAAATGGTCAAAGTCAAGAGTGAATTAGATGGTGACACTTGTCACCTTTAGGTTTAAAACTTATCTTTTTGTTCTCCAATACAAATATCTTAACACCTTGTAAAATAATATCATTTAATACAAAATTCCAACAAGTTGTCAAAAATATTATGCATGTACCGCACTTGCGGGTCCCACGTTCAAAATACGCTCTTAATTTCTCAAAAACTAACCGATACTAGAAAAATCATTTTAAAACTATCTTTGCTCATAAACTTTATCTGGGGAATTTTTCTAATAAAGAAAATGTAGAAAAGACGGGCGATTAAATAAAATAAACCCTAGAAATTTCTTTCGGGGCGTCACAAACTCCCCTCCTTAAAAGAAACATGTCGTCCTCGACATTCCATTATTGTACCAATCAAGGTCGAGACATCTCCGCAAGAATCCTAATATTTCAAGACCACAACCCACAGTCGCATCGCTAAACTCAGGCCTAGATACAACTACCAGGAGAATCTGAAGCTATAGCTCTGATATTACCAACTGTGAACGGCCCCACCTCCCCTCTAAGGCCGAATCACATGTGACGCCCCGAAAAGTATGAGTGTGAGAACCCGTAAATTCCCTAATAATTTTCCTAGGGTTTTTCCCCTTTAATTGCATGTTTTCTGCATTTTCTGGCTTAGGAAATTTATCCTGGTGAATTTTATGAGTAAATATAATTTTTAGATGATTTTTCTAGTATTGAAGAGTTTTTGAAAAATTACGGATATATAACGGACGTGGGACCCACTAGTGCGAAAAGTTCGGAAAAATTCGGCCAATTAGGTTAAGTTCCGGATACTGGGTCAAATTTATCGGGTGTTAAGAGATAAATAGAGGAGGTGAAGTGATTGATGTGAGAGGGAAAAAGAAGGATAGGAATGCATTAATGAAGTGACATGTGTCACCTTAAGAGTGGTTGTAACTTATTTGACTTTTTGACCTTTCTTACCAATTGATTAAATATCTCAAAATTTACCAAAAATTCACTCTTTCTTTCACCTTTGTGGCCGGCCCTCTCTAGCCAAGAAGAAAGAAAAACTCTCCAAGATTCTTGCTTCCATTTTGCTTGAGTGTAACCATCCAACCATTTGATCTTGTTTCTACTCCATAAAACCTTTCCATTTGGTGCTAGTAAGTGGTTTGGTGAAGTGTTTTGGGAAGCTAAGGTGTCCAACAACTCTCCCTCTCTTGTTTACTAGGTGAGTGGTGATTGAACTTCCTCCCACACTTAATGAAGCTTAAGTTGTGCTTAGTGGTAGCTAAAGTGCTGAAATTTGTGGTTTATTTCTTGGTTTGAGATGAATTGGTGAAGTTTTCAATTTATTGATGAATTTTCTGGTTTAATATGAATGTGATATTGTGGCTATCTTTGATGATGGGAATTGATGTTTAAGGACTCTAGTAGGTGTCTATGATAGATAATTGTAATCAATTTTGGGTTTGGAAGGAATTTGAGAAAGTTAGGGTTTTATATCCCCAATTCTGTCCGGTTTTGTATCTCATGGTTAGAGGCCGATTTGGCCTTGGCTCAAAACATGAAAGTTGTAGGTATTGATGTTTTAAGGGTGCCTGTAAAATTTTCAGTCACTTGGAGTAGGTGTAGAATGAGATAAGCCGAAATATAGCTATCTGCTGTTCTCGGGTTCATCAGGACTGTTTAGCAATCCTGCGTCTGAAAGGGGTTGGTTTTGACTGGAATTGTTTTTGGATTTGGGTGGTTGAGGTCTTCTGATGAAATGTGTAATCTGATGTCCTTAGGCTACCCATATTCCTTGGATAATTTCTGGGCATTTGGACCCTGTTTAAGACTGAGTTGTACCTGATTACACGCATAGTGTATTTGTAAACCTGCAATACGTTCTGGTTGTATTTTGGCACATACTATGACTTAGTTGTGCTGGGATTTTGGACTGCGTGACACCTTCTACATTGTGTACTGCCCTGTCCTTAGTCTTCGAAGTGGTGGGCTGTACCTCACCGACCATTGTACTCTGCCTTTGGTACCATTCGCAAAATGACGTCCAATACTGTTTTTCTGGTATGTTTTTGAGCTACTTTCATTTCCGACATTTTCCCTAGCTTGACTTGTACTAGTACTAACTTGAGGCTGCTGAATGGCTATTTGGATGAACTTGTGTTGTTGTGTGTGTACCTTTGGGACTGGATGAGGAAATAATGAAGCCATGATGGCTGGAAAAGTTAGCAAATTCAGGGGAAGTGCTGTCCGAACTTTGAAGGGATTTGTTTGCATTGAGTTTGTGATCTAAGACTTGGATTTGAGCAAGGCAATGTTATATGCTGGATGGTTTCTGAGCCATGGAGGTGAGTGACCCTAAACTATTTCCAAAGTACTTGTAAAATATTTCTTGCATTATTTATTTTGAACTGTTCCAAAGTTACTTCTAACTGTTTCCAAAGTTATCTTTGAACTGTTTCTTTTGCATATCAATGCGTGCTTATTATGAATGCGTTCCTTTTTGATATAATTTCATTGACATATTGGCTTGTTATTATGGATTGATAATGTATTAAGTTGGCTTTCAATGATTGTAAAACGACGTTTTCTGGCGACGTGGGTACTTATCGGCACTCAACACCTAAAATAAATGTGAAATTTTCATGGAATTTAATGATTAAATGCTACTTGCGCATTAAATGTAAGACCTTTTTGGCGAACCCTGGCCATCTGCCCTTGTTACCATGAGGTCGTCCAGCCAAAGCAGGACATCGTCCTGGGCCGATTAGTGGACCTAGGTGGAACGTTTGGTATACCTCGAGTATTACCTTTGTATGGTTGGTGGAGGTTGGTGGAAAATGATGCAATTTCAATATGAGTAAAAAAAAGAAATGACAGGAGAACGAACGTATCCTTTTCAGGAATGTTACTATCGCTTTCCATTGTATCTATGTTCTTGAATTTATTGATACTCCATATGTTAATGTTTTGTAAATGTCGTAATTGTTTCTGGACTTATCATTTGATTTATGACATCATTGAAATGAACTATTGTGAAACCGATTTGACTACTATTTTTTTCTGGTTACTCGCTGAGCTTCTAGCTCACCCCAAAAATATTTTATTCCCCTCCACAGGGCTCATGGCGAAGGAAGGCTTGTTGTGATTTTATTGTTGTGGAATTCCTCTTGTGTAATAATTGGGATCATGGATCAGCGTGGCGCAGTGGAAGCATGGACGCTTCGCTTTTGATATGTAATTATTTATTGGAGAATTTGATGTAATATTTGAGTTTTATCTTGTAATCTGTATGAGGAATGTAGTGAACGACTGAGTCCCGACGAGAGCCGGGCAGGCGGTCCGCCGAACCCTCTGGTTCGCCTTAGGGGGAGGTGGGGCTGTTACAGAACCAAAGGGTTCGGCGGGTCGCCTGCCCAACTCTCGCCGGGACTCACTCACTTACTACATTCCTCAAGTAAATTACAAGGTACAACTCAAATAATACATCAAATTCTCCAAATATTACATATCATAAGCGAAGCGGAAACTAGTTCCCAAAACTATACATAAAATGATTCCAAATACAAACGGTACAAGATATATGCCATCCAGTCACGTGAATAAGTATTACAAGCCTTCCTTCACCTCGAACCCTGTGGAGGAAAATAAAATATTTTTGGGGTGAGCTAAAAGCTCAGCGAGTAACCAGTAAAATCAGTAATCAAATCGGTTTCACAATAGTTCATTTCAATGATGTCATAAATCAATGATTGAGTATCAATAATTCAAGAAACATTTACAATGGAAAGCGATAGCAACATTCATTAAAAGGATACGGGCCCACATGGAGCCAAATATTCGCGCGCTCGCTCGTTCTCCTGCCATTTCCCCTTATTCCTCCAATTATTTGAAAATTTCCTTTTTGAGAAATAAAACCCTCGTGCCTTTGTTCGTTCATTCATCCCTTTCCGGATGTTGGCCGGACTCCACCCATCCGGACGTAGCCGGACTACAAGGTAATACTCGAGTATACCAAATTCACCCAGGGTCACCATATCTCCCGACCGAGTCCGCTTCTGGCTCGAGTCGATCGGTAACGAAGGGCAGGGCCCAATTCAGCCAAAAGGCTTACATTCATGCGCAAGTAACATTTCAATCGTTCCATCTTTGAAAATTTCACATTTATCAAGGTCGAGTGCGATAAAGTACACACTCGCCTAGAAAACTCCTTTTAACAATCATTGAAAGCACGTAACACGTTATCAAACAATAATACAAGTCATGAAGTCAAGAAAATACAGCAAACAAGGAACACTCACGTGCAAGCACGCATGATATGCAAGAAAACAGTTCAAAAGTAACTTTGGAAACAGGTCAAAAGTAAATAATGCAAGAAAACAGTTCAAAAGTAAATAATGCAGGAAACGGTTCATAAATAACTTTAGAAATAGTTTGAGGTCACTCACCTCAATGGCTCAGAAATCATCCATCATATAGCATTGCCTTGCTCAAATTCAAGTCTTAGATCACAAACTCAATGCAATCAAGTCCTTTCAAAGTTCGGACAGCACTTCCCCTAAATTTGCTAACTTTTCCAGCCATCATGGCTTCATTATTTCCTCAGCCAGTCCCAAAGGTACACACACAACAACAAGTTCATCCAATAGCCATTCAGTAAGTTCCAAGTAGTACAAGTACAATTCAAGCTAGGGAAAAGTCCGGAATGAAAGTGAAGCTCAAAACCAGGAAAAACAGTTTTTTTGATATCATTATGCGGTAATGGCACCAAAGGCACTACGATTATCGGATGAAGGTGCAAGACCCACCGTTTCGAAGCTAAGAGATAGGGCTACAATATTACAGAAGGTCGCTCAACCCAGTTTCGAGCGTAACAAGGTCAAAAATGCAAGATACTACACCAGAACTTCAAAAACAGGTTCACAAATCGCATTCTGGTGCAACCATCATAAATCAGGCTACCTAAGTCCAAATCCAGAAATTCCAAAACCAGCTGAAAACTAAGAAACAGGGCTACATTTCATCAGAAGACCTCAACAAGCAATTCGGAAACATTCCTGACCAAAACAACCAATTACAGAAGCAATTCTCAAATTCGGGTAGAAACAGGGCAGCAAGGGTAATTCCATCTTTTCACAAGCTACGCTGCTCCGATTGACCTGAAATTTTGCAGGCACCTCTAAAATATCATTCCCTACAACTTTCATGTTTTAACCCAAGGCCAATTCGGCCTATATATATGAGCTACAAATTCGGGCAGAATGTACAATCATAGAACCCTAACTTTCCAAATTTCTTCCAAAACCGAAATTGCTTGCAATTAACCACTTTTTCCACCTCATAGAGTCCTTAAACA
>NW_020861502.1:0-18188 GCF_003713205.1 Coffea eugenioides
AGGCAGCTACCAGTGTCAAAAGCAACAGTTTGTCGGACAGGTGGTTCGCTCATTTCAAAACATGTAAAAAACAAGGAAACTTTACGTCGTGTTGCTAAACTTGCTTGGAAATCACTCTGATCAGTGAATCCTTCGGCTTGCATTGACAAATAGTTTAACCGAGCCAACGAAATCTCCATATCTCTATCCACTTGATCTTCAAGTTTGGCGGTCTGATCGAAATACGGAGAGCCAACAACATTATGATAAATTTGTTTTGTCACTATCCTGTTGGATGTGGGGCTGTTTCATTTTGTACTTGGAAATAGGCAAGTAATGGTAAAAGTTAAGGTAAGGAAAAAGGTTTGAAAACGTCGCAAATCCCCTCTAACAGCATATATCAAAGGTTTCAAAGAAAAACGCAGCAAAAGGAGGGAACAATTTGTTGTGCATTGTGATATAATATCCAACTATCAATATCTATATCTATATGTATTGCAGAAGGGGTTTTTAGCAGAGACTCTCTCAATTGCTTCTAAACTTCTCATTCGTTTTTCTAGATTTTTGTATTAATTTTAATATATAAAAAGTAGTGGGTTGTAACCAATCTTATCACCAATCAAATTTAAATTTAAAATATTCCCACTATCTCTTAACTCATCCTACAACCACTCCTACAAATCCTCTAATCATCACCCCACGTTTCCATCCATATTTCCTCCCGTGTTGCCCACTCCAAATTAGAGTCCACTCCAATTAATGTATTGCAGAAGACGTTTTTAGCTGAGACCCTCTCAATGGCTTCTAAACTTCTCGTTCTTTTTTCTAGATTTTTGTATTTATTTTAATACATAAAAAGTAGTGGATTATAACCAACCTTATCATCAATTAAATTTAAATTTAAAATATTTCCACTATCTCTTAACTCATCCTACAACCACTCCTACAAATCCTCTAATCATTATCTCACGTTTCCCCCCACATTTCCTCCCACGTTTTTCACTCCACTTAAGAGTCCTCTAATTTGAGAATTCCACCCCAATTAAAAATTCTCCAAACATAGTTTCCTATTTCAATTCTCTTGCATGCTTATTTGTATTTTTTGGTAAATCAAAACAAGAATCTATTATCACTTTCATCTTTCTTGTGGTGTCAATATAATTATGTGTCATCCCATGATTCAAATGAACTCTAACAAGTCCGAATACATGCCACGAATATCCAAACTGGTGATTAATCGAAATAGCAATACTACTTTATGAGTCTCTAATCTCTTTCAGTCTTCTCTTGCGGGATTTATTACTTGTTTGTGTCGTCACTGTCGGATCACCCTCTCAGTGTCATCTTCATCACCACCATTTTTAGTTAGGGTTTTAAATAAAGTCCCGATTTTGCCGCAAATAATGCTTATCCATTCATATTTTCGTGGTCAACTAGTGCTTGATAACTGTGCTATGGGTCCTAAGGATCGTCTCATGAATTTTACATCCCTCTCAAGCCAGCTTTAAATAAGGTCTGTAGTGAAGATATGTTGGAAGTTTTACCAGTCAATGGTGGTAGCCGGTAGTGGCCGGCATTTGTGGCGCAAGAGGCAGCACGTCCTTTTTTCAGCTGTGGCTATAAGAGAAGATCCGGCAAGACTAAACATGAACATGGTCATGGGGATTTGCTCTGTCCCTCCACAATATTGCATGGGGTATCAGCAGCATCTTTGACTGCTCTAAATCGCCTGGAGCAGTGCTGATTCATGTTAGCCTTTGGAGTAAAACCATTTAACTGTGGAGAAGAAGGAAAAAAAAAGAAAGAAAAGATAAAAGAAAAAGAAAAAGAAGAAAAGTAGAGAAGAGGAAAAGGAAAAGATTAGGAAGAGAATGTTCTCTCTCTACATTCCGGACGGTTGCATGGGCTTTTTCGTACTTTATTTGAGAGTACCTTCGGAACAGAATTCTAGACTGTTAATCTCATAAACCATTTTCAGGAGACTCACGCATAATTTTTTCACCTATACATCACTTGCAGGTGGCACAATCAGTTATAAGTTAATATTCATGGCAATTTGAAAAATGAGGGGCTTTGTAAACATTTAAGTGTGCCACAGCATTTGCGAGAAAAACATGAATTACTGCAGTCTAGACATTTGTTGAATAATAAAAAAAAAGAAGTCAGACTTGCATATCTTTGTCAATTCAGGCTATCAGATCCAAAATGTATGTGTTCGGAACACTGATTTTGTTCATGAAGTTCAACATTTGACGCACACTTGAGAGATGAAATCTGCTACATGTAAGGCCAACTACTTATCCCATCCTTCCATTACGGGTTCAGCTTGGAAGGAATCAAATCACGCTGCGAATACAAGTGTATTAATCATTCCACAAAGCTCTACAGTCAATTCCTTGAAAAGTAAGTTGCTTAGTTTCCAAATCAAATGCCATGTAAAAATATTATTGGAGATTAATCCCAATAAAATTAAATTTATATCCTAGCTATGAAGCATCCACCACATTAAACCATACCTTACCAGAATATTGTTGAAAGATGTTCTCGTAGTCCCGTTCCATTGTTGAATCATTAGCAAAATGAAGTGGTACAGTAGGAACCCCAATGAAATCTGTGTAGAGATTTCCCCTGTAACAAAGCTTAGTTACATATGTCCCATGGTAGTCTGCTCTCTCAAATGAATCTCCAACCAAGTCTACAATCTCTTTGTGTAATTTCCACTATGCCATTGGCTGAAGAGCACTAGAACTTGCACCAGAATCAAAAGCTGCACCACCTTTATGATTTGATATTTTCAGTTGTTCATTGTCAATGTCAAGCATCTTACCTCCAAAACTTATGCCTTCTAGGCTGCTACCAGTGTCAAAAGCAACAGTTTGTTGGATAGGTGGTTCGCTCATTTCAAAACATGCAAGAAACAAGGAAACTTTACGTCGCGTTGCAAAACTTGTTTGGAAATCACTCTGATCAGTGAATCCTTCGGTTTGCATCGACAAAAAGTTTAACCGAGCCAACGAAATCTCCATATCTCTATCCACTTGTTCTTCAAGTTTGGCGGTCTGAACTAAATACGGAGAGCCAACAACATTATGATAAATTTGTTTTGTCACTGTCCTGTTGGATGTGGGGCTGTTTAGTATTGTACTTAGAATTAGGCAGGTAATGGTAAAAGTTAAAGCAAGGGAAAAGGCTTGAAAACGTCGCATATCCCCTCTAACAGCATATATCAAAGGTTTCAAAGAAATACACAGCAAAAGGAGGGAACAATTCGATGTGCATTGTGATATAATATCCAACTATCAATATCTATATCTATATGTATTGCAGAAGAGGTTTTTAGCAGAGACTCTCTCAATGGCTTCTAAACTTCTCATTCTTTTTTCTAGATTTTTGTATTAATTTTAATACACAAAAAGTAGTGGGTTGTAACCAACCTTGTCACCAATCAAATTTAAATTTAAAATATTCCCACTATCTCTTAACTCATCCTACAACTACTCCTACAAATCCTCTAATCATCATCCCACGTTTCCCTCCACATTCCCTCTAGCGTTTCCCACTCCAATTAATGTATGGCAGAAGCCGTTAGTAGTAGAGACCCTCTCAACGGCTTCTACACTTCTCTTTATTTTTTCTAAATTTTTGTATTTATTTTAATACCTAAAAAGTAGTGGGTTATAATCAACCTTATCATCAATTAAATTTAAATTTAAAATATTCCCACCATCTCTTAACTCATCCTACAACCACTCCTACAAATCCTCTAATCATCATCTCACGTTTCACTCCACATTTCCTCCCACGTTTCCCACTCTATTTAAGAATACTCCAACTTAAGAATTCCACCCCAATTAAAACTCCTCCAAACATAGCTTCCTCCTTCAATTCTCTTGCATGCTCATTCGTATTTTTTGGTAAACCAAACTAAGAATCTATTATCACTTTCATTTTTCTTGTGGTGTCAATCCAATTCTGTGTCATCCCATGAATCAAATGAACCCTAACAAGTCCGAATACATGCCACGTATATCCAAACTGGTGATTAATCGAAATAGCAATACAACTTTATGAGTCTCTAATCTCTTTCAGTCATCTCTTGCGGGATTTATTACTTGTTTGAGTCATCACTGTTGGATCACCCTCTCAGTGTCATCTTCATCACCACCATTTTTAGTTAGGGTTTTAAATGAAGTCCCGATTTTGCCGCAAATAATGCTTATCCATGCATATTTTCGTGGTCAACTAGTGCTTGATAACTGTGTTAAGGGTCCTAAGGATCGTCTCATGAATTTTACATCCCTCCCAAGCCAGCTTTAAATAAGGTCTGTAGTGAAGATATGTTGGAAGTTTTACCAGTCAATGGTGGTAGCCGGTAGTGGCCGACGTTTGTGGCGCAAGTGGCAGCACGTCCTTTTTCAGCTGTGCCTATAAGAGAAGATCCGGCAAGACTAAACATGAACATGGTCAAGAGGATTTGCTTTGTCCCTATGCAATATTGCATGGGGTATCAGCAGCATCTTTGACTGCTCTAAATTGCCTGGAGCAGTGCTGATTCATGTTAGCCTTTGGAGCAAAACCGTTTAACAGAGGAGAAGAAGGGAAAAAAGGAAAGAAAAGATAAAAGAAAAAGAAAAAGAAGAAAAGGAGAGAAGAGGAAAAGAAAAAGAATTAGGAAGAGAATGTTCTCTCTCTACATTCCGGACGGTTGCAAGGGCTTTTCCCCACTTTATTTGAGAGTACCTTCGGAACAAAATTGTAGACTGTTAATCTCATAAACCATTTTCAGGAGGCTCACGCATAATTTTTACACGTATACATCACTTGCAGGTGGCACAATCTGTTATAAGTTAATATTCATGGCAATTTGAAAAATGAGGGGCTTTGTAAGCATTTAAGTATGCCACAGCATTTGCGAGAAAAACATGAATTACAGCAGTCTAGACATTTGTTGAATAATAAAAAAAAGATGTCAGACTTGCATATCTTTGTCAATTCAGGCTATCAGATCCAGAATGTATATGTTGGGAACACTGATTTTGTTCATGAAGTTCAACATTTGATGCACACTTGAGAGATGAAGTCTACTACATGTAAGGCAAACTACTTATCACATCCTTCCATTACGGGTTCAGCTTGGAAGGAATCAAATCATACTGCGAATACAAGTGTATTAATCATTCCACAAAGCTCTACAGTCAATTCCTTGAAAAGTAAGTTGCTTAGTTTCCAAATCAAATGCCATGTAGAAATATTATTGGAGATTAATCGCAATAAAATTAAATTTATATCCTGGCTATGAAGCGTCCACCACATTAAAGCATACCTTACCAGAATATTGTTGAAAGATGTTCTCGTAGTCCAGTTCCACTGTTGAATCATTAGCAAAATGAAACGGTACAGTAGGAACCCCAATGAAATCTGTGTAGAGATTTCCCCTGTAACAAAGCTTAGTTACATATGTCCCATGGTAGTCCGCTCTCTCAAGTGAATCTCCAACCAAGTCTACAATCTCTTTTTGTAATTTCCACTATGCCATTGGCTGAAGAGCACTAGAACTTGCACCAGAATCAAAAGCTGCACCACCTTTATGATTTGATATTTTATGTTGTTCATTGTCAATGTCAAGCATCTTACATCCAAAACTTATGCCTTCTAGGATGCTACCAGTGTCAAAAGCAACAGTTTGTTGGATAGGTGGTTCGCTCATTTCAAAACATGCAAGAAACAAGGAAACTTTACGTCGCGTTGCAAAACTTGTTTGGAAATCACTCTGATCAGTGAATCCTTCAGTTTGCATCGACAAAAAGTTTAACCGAGCCAACGAAATCTCCATATCTCTATCCACTTGTTCTTCAAGTTTGGCGGTCTGATCGAAATACGGAGAGCCAACAACATTATGATAAATTTGTTTTGTCACTGTCCTGTTGGATGTGGGGCTGTTTAGTATTGTACTTAGAATTAGGCAGGTAATGGTAAAAGTTAAGGCAAGGGAAAAGGCTTAAAAACGTCGCATATCCCCTCTAACAGCATATATCAAAGGTTTCAAAGAAGTACACAGCAAAAGGAGGGAACAATTCGATGTGCATTGTGATATAATATCCAACTATCAATATCTATATCTATATGTATTGCAGAAGAGGTTTTTAGCAGAGACTCTCTCAATGGCTTCTAAACTTCTCATTCTTTTTTCTAGATTTTTGTATTAATTTTAATACGCAAAAAGTAGTGGGTTGTAATCGACCTTGTCACCAATCAAATTTAAATTTAAAATATTCCCACTATCTCTTAACTCATCCGACAACTACTCCTACAAATCCTCTAATCATCATCCCACGTTTCCCTCCACATTCCCCCCAGCGTTTCCCACTCCAATTAATGTATGGCAGAAGCCGTTAGTAGTAGAGACCCTCTCAACGGCTTCTACACTTCTCTTTATTTTTTCTAAATTTTTGTATTTGTTTTAATACATAAAAAGTAGTGGGTTATAATCAACCTTATCATCAATTAAATTTAAATTTAAATTATTCCCACCATCTCTTAACTCATCCTACAACCACTCCTACATATCCTCTAATCATCATCTCACGTTTCACCCCACATTTCCTCCCACGTTTCCCACTCTATTTAAGAGTACTCGAATTTAAGAATTCCACCCCAATTAAAACTCCTCCAAACATAGCTTCCTCCTTCAATTCTCTTGCATGCTCATTCGTATTTTTTGGTAAACCAAACTAAGAATCTATTATCACTTTCATTTTTCTTGTGGTGTCAATCCAATTCTGTGTTATCCCATGAATCAAATGAACCCTAACAAGTCCGAATACATGCCACGTATATCCAAACTGGTGATTAATCGAAATAGAAATACAATTTTATGAGTCTCTAATCTCTTTCAGTCATCTCTTGCGGGATTTATTACTTGTTTGAGTCATCACTGTCGGATCACCCTCTCAGTGTCATCTTCATCACCACCATTTTTAGTTAGGGTTTTAAATGAAGTCCCGATTTTGCCGCAAATAATGCTTATCCATGCATATTTTCGTGGTCAACTAGTGCTTGATAACTGTGTTAAGGGTCCTAAGGATCGTCTCATGAATTTTACATCCCTCCCAAGCCAGCTTTAAATAAGGTCTGTAGTGAAGATATGTTGGAAGTTTTACCAGTCAATGGTGGTAGCCGGTAGTGGCCGACGTTTGTGGCGCAAGTGGCAGCACGTCCTTTTTTCAGCTGTGCCTATAAGAGAAGATCCGGCAAGACTAAACATGAACATGGGCAAGAGGATTTGCTTTGTCCCTACACAATATTGCATGGGGTATCAGCAGCATCTTTGACTGCTCTAAATTGCCTGGAGCAGTGCTGATTCATGTTAGCCTTTGGAGCAAAACCATTTAACAGTGGAGAAGAAGGGAAAAAAGGAAAGAAAAGATAAAAGAAAAAGAAAAAGAAGAAAAGGAGAGAAGAGGAAAAGAAAAAGAATTAGGAAGAGAATGTTCTCTCTCTACATTCCGGACGGTTGCAGGGGCTTTTCCCCACTTTATTTGAGAGTACCTTCGGAACAAAATTGTAGACTGTTAATCTCATAAACCATTTTCAGGAGGCTCACGCATAATTTTTACACGTATACATCACTTGCAGGTGGCACAATCTGTTATAAGTTAATATTCATGGCAATTTGAAAAATGAGGGGCTTTGTAAGCATTCAAGTATGCCACAGCATTTGCGAGAAAAACTTGAATTACAGCAGTCTAGACATTTGTTGAATAATAAAAAAAAGATGTCAGACTTGCATATCTTTGTCAATTCAGGCTATCAGATCCAGAATGTATATGTTGGGAACACTGATTTTGTTCATGAAGTTCAACATTTGATGCACACTTGAGAGATGAAGTCTACTACATGTAAGGCAAACTACTTATCACATCATTCCATTACGGGTTCAGCTTGGAAGGAATCAAATCATACTGCGAATATAAGTGTATTAATCATTCCACAAAGCTCTACAGTCAATTCCTTGAAAAGTAAGTTGCTTAGTTTCCAAATCAAATGCCATGTAGAAATATTATTGGAGATTAATCGCAATAAAATTAAATTTATATCCTAGCTATGAAGCGTCCACCACATTAAAGCATACCTTACCAGAATATTGTTGAAAGATGTTCTCGTAGTCCAGTTCCACTGTTGAATCATTAGCAAAATGAAACGGTACAGTAGGAACCCCAATGAAATCTGTGTAGAGATTTCCCCTGTAACAAAGCTTAGTTACATATGTCCCATGGTAGTCCGCTCTCTCAAGTGAATCTCCAATCTCTTTTTGTAATTTCCACTATGCCATTGGCTGAAGAGCACTAGAACTTGCACCAGAATCAAAAGCTGCACCACCTTTATGATTTGATATTTTCAGTTGTTCATTGTCAATGTCAAGCATCTTACCTCCAAAACTTATGCCTTCTAGGCTGCTACCAGTGTCAAAAGCAACAGTTTGTTGGGTAGGTGGTTCGCTCATTTCAAAACATGCAAGAAACAAGGAAACTTTACGTCGCGTTGCAAAACTTGTTTGGAAATCACTCTGATCAGTGAATCTTTCGGTTTGCATCGACAAAAAGTTTAACCGAGCCAACGAAATCTCCATATCTCTATCCACTTGTACTTCAAGTTTGGCGGTCTGATCGAAATACGGAGAGCCAACAACGTTATGGTAAATTTGTTTTGTCACTGTCCTGTTGGATGTGGGGCTGTTTAGTATTGTACTTAGAATTAGGCAGGTAATGGTAAAAGTTAAGGCAAGGGAAAAGGCTTGAAAACGTCGCATATCCCCTCTTACAGCATATATCAAAGGTTTCAAAGAAACACACAGCAAAAGGAGGGAACAATTTGATGTGCATTGTGATATAATATCCTACTATCAATATCTATATCTATATGTATTGCAGAAGAGGTTTTTAGCAGAGACTCTCTCAATGGCTTCTAAACTTCTCATTCTTTTTTCTAGATTTTTGTATTAATTTTAATACACAAAAAGTAGTGGGTTGTAACCAACCTTGTCACCAATCAAATTTAAATTTAAAATATTCCCACTATCTCTTAACTCATCCTACAACTACTCTTACAAATCCTCTAATCATCATCCCACGTTTCCCTCCACATTCCCTCCAGCGTTTCCCACTCCAATTAATGTATGGCAGAAGCCGTAAGTAGTAGAGACCCTCTCAACGGCTTCTACATTTTTCTTTATTTTTTCTAAATTTTTGTATTTATTTTAATACATAAAAAGTAGTGGGTTATAATCAACCTTATCATCAATTAAATTTAAATTTAAAATATTCACACCATCTCTTAACTCATCCTACAACCACTCCTACAAATCCTCTAATCATCATCTCACGTTTCACCCCACATTTCCTCCCACGTTTCCCACTCTATTTAAGAATTCCACCCCAATTAAAACTCCTCCAAACATAGCTTCCTCCTTCAATTCTCTTGCATGCTCATTCGTATTTTTTGTTAAACCAAACTAAGAATCTATTATCACTTTCATTTTTCTTGTGGTGTCAATCCAATTCTGTGTCATCCCATGAATCAAATGAACCCTAACAAGTCCGAATACATGCCACGTATATCCACGTATATCCAAACTGGTGATTAATCGAAATAACAATACTACTTTATGAGTCTCTAATCTCTTTCAGTCTTCTCTTGCAGGATTTATTACTTGTTTGAGTCATCACTGTCGGATCACCCTCTCAGTGTCATATTCATCACCACCATTTTTAGTTAGGGTTTTAAATGAAGTCCCGATTTTGCCGCAAATAATGCTTATCCATGCATATTTTCGTGGTCAACTAGTGCATGATAACCGTGTTAAGGGTCCTAAGGATCGTCTCATGAATTTTACATCCCTCCCAAGCCAGCTTTAAATAAGGTCTGTAGTGAAGATATGTTGGAAGTTTTACCAGTCAATGGTGGTAGCCGGTAGTGGCCGACGTTTGTGGCGCAAGTGGCAGCACGTCCTTTTTTCAGCTGTGCCTATAAGAGAAGATCCGGCAAGACTAAACATGAACATGGTCAAGAGGATTTGCTTTGTCCCTACACAATATTGCATGGGGTATCAGCAGCATCTTTGACTGCTCTAAATTGCCTGGAGCAGTGCTGATTCATGTTAGCCTTTGGAGCAAAACTATTTAACAGTGGAGAAGAAGGGAAAAAAGGAAAGAAAAGATAAAAGAAAAAGAAAAGGAAGAAAAGGAGAGAAGAGGAAAAGAAAAAGAATTAGGAAGAGAATGTTCTCTCTCTACATTCCGGACGGTTGCAGGGGCTTTTCCCCACTTTATTTGAGAGTACCTTCGGAACAAAATTATAAACTGTTAATCTCATAAACCATTTTCAGGAGGCTAACGCATAATTTTTACCCGTATACATCACTTGCAGGTGGCACAATCTGTTATAAGTTAATATTCATGGCAATTTGAAAAATGAGGGGCTTTGTAAACATTTAAGTATGCCACAGCATTTGCGAGAAAAACATGAATTACAGCAGTCTAGACATTTGTTGAATAATAAAAAAAAAGATGTCAGACTTGCATATCATTGTCAATTCAGGCTATCAGATCCAGAATGTATATGTTGGGAACACTGATTTTGTTCATGAAGTTCAACATTTGATGCACACTTGAAGAGTATGAAGTCTACTACATGTTAAGGCAAACTACTTATCACATCCTCCATTACGGTTCAGCTTGGAAAAGGAATCAAATCATACTGCGAATACAAGTGTATTAATCCATTCACACAAAGCTCTACAGTCAATTCTTTGAAAAGTAAGTTGCTTAGTTTCAAATCAAATGCCATGTAGAATATTATTGGAGATTAATCGCAATAAAAATAAATTTATATCCTAAACTGTGAAGCGTCACCACATTAAAGCATACCTTACCAGAATATTGTTGAAAGATGTTCTCGTAGTCCAGTTCCACTGTTGAATCAGTAGCAAAATGAAATGGTACGGTAGGAACCCCAATGAAATCTGTGCAGAGATTTCCCCTGTAACAAAGCTTAGTTACATATGTCCCATGGTAGTCCGCTCTCTCAAGTGAATCTCCAACCAAGTCTACAATCTCTTTTTGTAATTTTCACTTTGCCATTGGCTGAATAGCACTATAACTTGCACCAGAATCAAAAGCTGCACCACCTTTATGATTTGATATTTTCAGTTGTTCATTGTCAATGTCAAGCATCTTACCTCTAAAACTTATGCCTTCTAGCTGCTTACCAAGTGTCAAAAGCAACAGTTTGTTGGATAGGTGGTGTCCTCATTTCAAAACATGCAAGAAACAGGAAACTTTTACGTCGCGTTGCAAACTTGTTTGGAAATCACTCTGACAAGTGATCTTCGGGTTGCATCGACAAAAAAGTATTAACCGAGCAACGAAAATCTCAATATCTCTATCCACTTGTTCTTCAAGTTTGTCGGTCTGATCGACAATACGTTGAGCCAATAAAGAACAACATTATGATAAATTCGTTTTGTTCATGTCCTGTTGGATGTGGGCTGTTAAGTATTGTACTAGAATTAGGCAGGTAAATGGTAAAAGTTAAGGCAAGGGAAAAGGCTTAAAAACGTCGCATATCCCCTCTAACAGCATATATCAAAGGTTTCAAAGAAATACACAGCAAAAGGAGGGAACAATTCGATGTGTATTGTGATATAATATCCAACTATCAATATCTATATCTATATGTATTGCAGAAGAGGTTTTTAGCAGAGACTCTCTCAATGGCTTCTAAACTTCTCATTCTTTTTTCTAGATTTTTGTATTAATTTTAATACACAAAAAGTAGTGGGTTGCAACCAACCTTGTCACCAATCAAATTTAAATTTAAAATATTCCCACTATCTCTTAACTCATCCTACAACTACTCCTACAAATCCTCTAATCATCATCCCACGTTTCCATCCACATTCCCTCCAGCGTTTCCCACTCCAATTAATGTATGGCAAAATCCGTTAGTAGTAGAGACCCTCTCAACGGCTTCAACACTTCTCTTTATTTTTTCTAAATTTTTGTATTTATTTTAATACATAAAAAGTAGTGGGTTATAATCAACCTTATCATCAATTAAATTTAAATTTAAAATATTCCCACCCTCTCTTAACTCATCCTACAACCTCTCCTACAAATCCTCTAATCATCATCTCACGTTTCACCCCACATTTCCTCCCACGTTTCCCACTCTATTTAAAAGTACTCCAATTTAAGAATTCCACCCCAATTAAAACTCCTCCAAACATAGCTTCCTCCTTCAATTCTCTTGCATGCTCATTCGTATTTTTTGGTAAACCAAACTAAGAATCTATTATCACTTTCATTCTTCTTGTGGTGTCAATCCAATTCTGTGTCATCCCACGAATCAAATGAACCCTAACAAGTCCGAATACATGCCACGTATATCCAAACCGGTGATTAATCGAAATAGCAATACAACTTTATGAATCTCTAATCTCTTCCAGTCATCTCTTACGGGATTTATTACTTGTTTGAGTCATCACTGTCGGATCACCCTCTCAGTGTCATCTTCATCACCACCATTTTTAGTTAGGGTTTTAAACGAAGTCCCGATTTTGCCGCAAATAATGCTTATCCATGCATATTTTCGTGGTCAACTAGTGCTTGATAACTGTGTTAAGGGTCCTAAGGATCGTCTCATGAATTTTACATCCCTCCCAAGCCAGCTTTAAATAAGGTCTGTAGTGAAGATATGTTGGAAGTTTTACCAGTCAATGGTGGTAGCCGGTAGTGGCCGACGTTTGTGGCGCAAGTGGCAGCACGTCCTTTTTTCAGCTGTGCCTATAAGAGAAGATCCGGCAAGACTAAACATGAACATGGTCAAGAGGATTTGCTTTGTCCCTACACAATATTGCATGGGGTATCAGCAGCATCTTTGACTGCTCTAAATTGCCTGGAGCAGTGCTGATTCATGTTAGCCTTTGGAGCAAAACCATTTAACAGTGGAGAAGAAGGGAAAAAAGGAAAGAAAAGATAAAAGAAAATGAAAAAGAAGAAAAGGAGAGAAAAGGAAAAGAAAAAGAATTATGAAGAGAATGTTCTCTCTCTACATTCCGGACGGTTGCAGGGGCTTTTCCCCACTTTATTTGAGAGTACCTTCGGAACAAAATTGTAGACTGTTAATCTCATAAACCATTTTCAGGAGGCTCACGCATAATTTTTACACGTATACATCACTTTCAGGAGGCACAATCTGTTATAAGTTAATATTCATGGCAATTTGAAAAATGAGGGGCTTTGTAAGCATTTAAGTATGCCACAGCATTTGCGAGAAAAACATGAATTACAGCAGTCTAGACATTTGTTGAATAATAAAAAAATGATGTCAGACTTGCATATCTTTGTCAATTCAGGCTATCAGATCCAGAATGTATATGTTGGGAACACTGATTTTGTTCATGAAGTTCAACATTTGATGCACACTTGAGAGATGAAGTCTACTACATGTAAGGCAAACTACTTATCACATCCTTCCATTACGGGTTCAGCTTGGAAGGAATCAAATCATACTGCGAATACAAGTGTATTAATCATTCCACAAAGCTCTACAGTCAATTCCTTGAAAAGTAAGTTGCTTAGTTTCCAAATCAAATGCCATGTAGAAATATTATTGGAGATTAATCGCAATAAAATTGAATTTATATCCTAGCTATGAAGCGTCCACCACATTAAAGCATACCTTACCAGAATATTGTTGAAAGATGTTCTCGTAGTCCAGTTCCACTGTTGAATCATTAGCAAATTGAAACGGTACAGTAGGAACCGCAATGAAATCTGTGTAGAGATTTCCCCGGTAACAAAGCTTTGTTACATATGTCCCATGGTAGTCCGCTCTCTCAAGTGAATCTCCAACCAAGTCTACAATCTCTTTTTGTAATTTCCACTATGCCATTGGCTGAAGAGCACTAGAACTTGCACCGGAATCAAAAGCTGCACCACCTTTATGATTTGATATTTTCAGTTGTTCATTGTCAATGTCAAGCATCTTACCTCCAAAATTAATGCCTTCTAGGCTGCTACCAGTGTCAAAAGCAACAGTTTGTTGGATAGGTGGTTCGCTCATTTCAAAACATGCAAGAAACAAGGAAACTTTACGTCGCGTTGCAAAACTTGTTTGGAAATCACTCTGATCAGTGAATCCTTCGGCTTGCATCGACAAAAAGTTTAACCGAGCCAACGAAATCTCCATATCTCTATCCACTTGTTCTTCAAGTTTGGCGGTCTGATCGAAATACGTTGAGCCAACAACATTATGATAAATTGGTTTTGTCACTGTCCTGTTGGATGTGGGGCTGTTTAGTATTGTACTTAGAATTAGGCAGGTAATGGTAAAAGTTAAGGCAAGGGAAAAGGCTTGAAAACGTCGCATATCCCCTCTAACAGCATATATCAAAGGTTTCAAAGAAATACACAGCAAAAGGAGGGAACAATTCGATGTGCATTGTGATATAATATCCAACTATCAATATCTATATCTATATGTATTGCAGAAGAGGTTTTTAGCAGAGACTCTCTCAATGGCTTCTAAACTTCTCATTCTTTTTTCTAGATTTTTGTATTAATTTTAATACACAAAAAGTAGTGGGTTGCAACCAACCTTGTCACCAATCAAATTTAAATTTAAAATATTCCCACTATCTCTTAACTCATCCTACAACTACTCCTACAAATCCTCTAATCATCATCACACGTTTCCATCCACATTCCCTCCAGCGTTTCCCACTCCAATTAATGTATGGCAAAATCCGTTAGTAGTAGAGACCCTCTCAACGGCTTCAACACTTCTCTTTATTTTTTCTAAATTTTTGTATTTATTTTAATACATAAAAAGTAGTGGGTTATAATCAACCTTATCATCAATTAAATTTAAATTTAAAATATTCCCACCCTCTCTTAACTCATCCTACAACCTCTCCTACAAATCCTCTAATCATCATCTCACGTTTCACCCCACATTTCCTCCCACGTTTCCCACTCTATTTAAAAGTACTCCAATTTAAGAATTCCACCCCAATTAAAACTCCTCCAAACATAGCTTCCTCCTTCAATTCTCTTGCATGCTCATTCGTATTTTTTGGTAAACCAAACTAAGAATCTATTATCACTTTCATTCTTCTTGTGGTGTCAATCCAATTCTGTGTCATCCCACGAATCAAATGAACCCTAACAAGTCCGAATACATGCCACGTATTAAATCCCCCTCAAAAACCCGGTTTGGGGGGATTTTTAATTCCGAAAAAAAAAATAGCAAAATAAACAACTTTTTAAAGAATCTCTAAAATCTCTTCCAGTCACTTCTTACGGGATTTATTACTTGTTTGAGTCATCACTGTCGCATCCCTCTCAAGTGTCATCTTCATCACACCATTTTTAGTTAGGGTTTTAAACGAAAGTCCCGATTTTGCCGCAAATAATGCTTATCCATGCATTATTTTCGTGTCAACTAGTGCTTGATAACTGTGTTAAGGGTCCTAAGGATGTCTTCATGAAAATTTTACATCCCTCCCACCAGCTTTAAATAAGGTGCCTGTAGTGAAGATAGTTGAGTTTTACCAAGTCAAATGGTGGTAGCCGGTAGTGCCGACGTTTGTGGCGCAAGTGGTCAGCAACGTCTTTTTCAGCTGTGCCTATAAGAGCAAGATCCGGCAAGACTAAAACATGTAACATGGTCAAGAGGATTTGCTTTTGTCGCTACACAAATTGCAATGGGGTATCAGAGCATCCTTTGACTGCTCTAAAATTGCCTGGAGCAAGTGCTGATTCATGTAGCCTTTGGAGCAAAACATTTTACAGTGGAGAAGTAAGGAAAAAAGGAGAAAGAAAAGATAAAAAGAAAATGAAAAAGAAGAAAGGAGAGAAAGGAATAAGAAAAAGAATTATGAAGAGACATGTTCTTCTCTACATTCCGGACGGTTGGCAGGGGCTTTTCCCCACTTTATTTGAAGAGTACCTTCGGAACAAAATTGTAGAACTGTTAATCTCATAAACCATTTCCAGGAGGCTCACGCATATTTTTACACGTATACATCACTTTCAGGAGCACAATCTGTTATAAGTTTAATTTCATGGCATTTGAAATGAGGGGCTTTGTAAAGCATTTAAGTATGGGCCACAGCATTTGCGAGAAAACATGAATTAAAGCAGTCTAGAACTTTTGTTGAATAATAAAAAAATGATGTCAGACTTGCATATCTTTGTCAATTCAGGCGTATCAGATCCAGAATGTATATGGTTGGGAACACTGATTTTGTTCATGAAGTTCAACATTTGATGGCACACTTGAGAGATGAAGTCTACTACAATGTAGGCAAACTACTTATCACATCCTTCCATTACGGGTTCAGCTTGGAAGGAATCAAATCATACTGCGAATACAAGTGTATTAATCATTCCACAAAGCTCTACAGTCAATTCCTTGAAAAGTAAGTTGCTTAGTTTCCAAATCAAATGCCATGTAGAAATATTATTGGAGATTAATCGCAATAAAATTAAATTTATATCCTAGCTATGAAGCATCCACCACATTAAAGCATACCTTACCAGAATATTGTTGAAAGATGTTCTCGTAGTCCAGTTCCACTGTTGAATCATTAGCAAAATGAAACGGTACAGTAGGAACCCCAATGAAATCTGTGTAGAGATTTCCCCTGTAACAAAGCTTAGTTACATATGTCCCATGGTAGTCCGCTCTCTCAAGTGAATCTCCAACCAAGTCTACAATCTCTTTTTGTAATTTCCACTATGCCATTGGCTGAAGAGCACTAGAACTTGCACCAGAATCAAAAGCTGCACCACCTTTATGATTTGATATTTTCAGTTGTTCATTGTCAATGTCAAGCATCTTACCTCCAAAATTAATGCCTTCTAGGCTGCTACCAGTGTCAAAAGCAACAGTTTGTTGGATAGGTGGTTCGCTCATTTCAAAACATGCAAGAAACAAGGAAACTTTACGTCGCGTTGCAAAACTTGTTTGGAAATCACTCTGATCAGTGAATCCTTCGGCTTGCATCGACAAAAAGTTTAACCGAGCCAACGAAATCTCCATATCTCTATCCACTTGTTCTTCAAGTTTGGCGGTCTGATCGAAATACGGAGAGCCAACAACATTATGATAAATTCGTTTTGTCACTGTCCTGTTGGATGTGGGGCTGTTTAGTATTGTACTTAGAATTAGGCAGGTAATGGTAAAAGTTAAGGCAAGGGAAAAGGCTTGAAAACGTCGCATATCCCCTCTAACAGCATATATCAAAGGTTTCAAAGAAATACACAGCAAAAGGAGGGAACAATTCGATGTGCATTGTGATATAATATCCAACTATCAATATCTATATCTATATGTATTGCAGAAGAGGTTTTTAGCAGAGACTCTCTCAATGGCTTCTAAACTTCTCATTCTTTTTTCTAGATTTTTGTATTAATTTTAATACACAAAAAGTAGTGGGTTGCAACCAACCTTGTCACCAATCAAATTTAAATTTAAAATATTCCCACTATCTCTTAACTCATCCTACAACTACTCCTACAAATCCTCTAATCATCATCCCACGTTTCCATCCACATTCCCTCCAGCGTTTCCCACTCCAATTAATGTATGGCAAAATCCGTTAGTAGTAGAGACCCTCTCAACGGCTTCAACACTTCTCTTTATTTTTTCTAAATTTTTGTATTTATTTTAATACATAAAAAGTAGTGGGTTATAATCAACCTTATCATCAATTAAATTTAAATTTAAAATATTCCCACCCTCTCTTAACTCATCCTACAACCTCTCCTACAAATCCTCTAATCATCATCTCACGTTTCACCCCACATTTCCTCCCACGTTTCCCACTCTATTTAAAAGTACTCCAATTTAAGAATTCCACCCCAATTAAAACTCCTCCAAACATAGCTTCCTCCTTCAATTCTCTTGCATGCTCATTCGTATTTTTTGGTAAACCAAACTAAGAATCTATTATCACTTTCATTCTTCTTGTGGTGTCAATCCAATTCTGTGTCATCCCACGAATCAAATGAACCCTAACAAGTCCGAATACATGCCACGTATATCCAAACCGGTGATTAATCGAAATAGCAATACAACTTTATGAATCTCTAATCTCTTCCAGTCATCTCTTACGGGATTTATTACTTGTTTGAGTCATCACT
>NW_020861503.1:0-31788 GCF_003713205.1 Coffea eugenioides
GATTATGAGGATTATCAAGTTTCTTCAGCTACAATGCAAGCCAGAGGGAGATGCTTTTTAGCAGCCTCCATCTCATGGTTATAATCTACTAAAGTTAAGCTTTTATAGTTTTTAGTATGACATTTGAAATTCTTTTTACAAACTCCTTTCAAATGAAGATATATGTATGAATACATCAAAACAAGGTTCAGAAGATACACTGTCAAGATACCTACAGTCTTTTTTTATTTTATTCTTGCGGACCTCCATACATCAAGCGAAATAGGCCCCAAAAGACCCATGACCTATAAAAACGTGATCAATTATCAAAGATTCATAGATGCGCGAGAAGGCAACAGCATTTGATACATCCCACATTGTGGAGTAGAAGTAAAGTACATACATCCGTTCAGCACTTCCAATCTTACAATTATGAAGTAGTTTCCTTGTATTCCTTTATAGTGTACAGTAGGCACAGCACGTGTACCTCCTCCACCTCCAAGGGAGCTGTTCAGCGAGAAACGAGATTCACTTCAGTTCTTTAGTAAAAAAGATACCAGGTAAGGAAATGGAAACAAGAGTCATAAACCTGCCACTCTGTTGGATAATCATCTTTGATAAGACCCACCAGTTTATTTTTGTGCTAAATTTCAGGGCAACCAGAAATTCATCTAGCAAGATTAATAGACATGAAATTCTTTTCTTTTCTTCAGATAGAACCAATGTTATTATTCATACAATTGTTGTTTCTTTTCCAAATTACAATATAAATAGTTGAGAAGAGACAATATGAATCCTCTTGGTCAACCAAAAAATAGAAAATACCTCCACAGGTCCCTATTGACTGCAATATATCAACGACATAAGAAGTGAGAGACATTTGGCATAAAGCTTCCCCTATTGACTCGCAATCCTCAACCATGATATGCTTACATTGATTTAAGCAAGCAACTGGCTCACCAAGAAGTTTTGACCAGTGACAGTTGGAGATAGTCACCAGGCAATAAAGGAATAAACAAACCTAATTGGACAATTTATAAAGCACTAATTCATAAAAGCCAGTAAGTACAGTATAAGAAATTACAGAGTGATAGTACTAACACCGGTAGATGCATTGCAGAAAAGAAAATACATGGAAAGGAGTGATCAACTTGATCACAAAACTAGTACTTTATAACTGGACTTGCAACCAGAAAGCATCAAAGCATTCAAAAGAACTTATAAAACCTGAAGTGACAGAATTGGAACTAAATTGTTTCCACAGCTAGACTAAAAATCATGGATAATAAATTTCAGGATTAACCAGAAACTCAAAATACTATACCTTAATACCAAAAAAGGAACCAACTAGCCACTAATTGGTATTTACTTCTTTCTCATCGTGGCTTCCAACACCAGACCAGTTTGCTCTTTCATCAATTCCAAGCTCTTAAAGAAAAACACTGCATGCAATGTCTACCACTGTGGAAAAATCTGTATTTTTGGGAAGTAGAATATTGAGTGTGGGAAAATCTGTAGTTTTGGAAAGTAGAATATTGAGTAATAAAACCGTGTAAATTAGGAGAGATTAGAGGAGCTAAATTGGGGTAAAATCTTATTCCTAGGATTAAGGATATAATTGTGTATAGTTTACTAATATAGGCTGAAACCTGTTGTATATATTCTTTTGAATCAATGAAATAAAGTATTCCCCTAATTCATTATTTTCGAGTTGGCATCAGAGCTAGGTTTGCCTGATTTTTCCTCCTAGTTGTTTTTTCACATTGTCCCCTGTCCCTTCATCATGTCTGAAACATCATCAGACTCTACCATTAATCCTCAAACTACTGCCTCTTCATCAAAAAACAGAATCGAATCCTTGAAAACTGGGGTTGATTCTCACTCAATTCAGATTACTACCATTCGGCTGAATGGAGATAATTTTCTCCGATGGTCACAAGCAGTCCGGATGTATATCAGAGGTCGTGGCAAGATGGGGTATTTAACTGGTGAAACAAAGGCTCCAATATGCACGGATCCTGCTTATGCAACATGGGACGCGGAAAACTCCATGGTTATGACATGGCTTGTAAACTCAATGGAGGAAGATATCAGTTCTAACTACATGTGCTATTCAACGGCACAAGAGTTATGGGAAAATATCAATCAGATGTACTCTGATTTGGGAAATCAGTCCCGAATTTTCGAGTTGACTCTCAAAATTGGAGATCTACGTCAAGGGGAAGACACTGTCACAAAATATTTCAATTCGCTTAAGCGAATATGGCAGGATTTGGATCTCTTCAACAGCTATGAGTGGAAATCAACAGAGGATTTTCAGCATCATAAGAAAACTGTTGAAGACAGCCGAATCTTTAAATTTCTGCCAGGGCTAAACGTTGAATTTGATGAAGTTAGAGGGAGAATTATTGGGAGACAGCCTCTTCCTTCAATTGGTGAGGTGTTCTCAGAGGTTAGAAGGGAGGAAAGCAGAAGAAATGTAATGCTGGGAAAGAAGGGTCCTGGAATTGCTGTTGAAGGATCAGCTTTAGAGGTTGCCTCATCCTTTAAAACATCAACTTATCAGCGTAGAACAGGAGAAAAATCCAGTGAAAAATCACAGGTCTGGTGTGACTATTGTAATAAGCCTCGTCACACTCGTGACACATGTTGGAAACTGCACGGAAAACCTCCAAATTGGAAAAACAAAGGAGGAGAGAAGTCTGGACGAGGAGTTCCTACTGCTAATGAAGCTGATGCTGGCCCCTTCACCAAAGAACAAATGGAGCATCTTCTTATGCTACTGAAATCCAGTTCTACCTCATCTGACTTTCCTAATGCTTCTATGGCTCATACAGGTATTGGATCTAAGGCTCTATTCAATTCTTTTTTGTCTAATTCCTCAACCTTTCCTGCTCCATGGATCATAGACTCTGGAGCCTCAGACCATATGACAAATTCTTTTAAACTCTTCCAATCATATACACCATGTTCTGGAAATAAAAAGATCAAGGTTGCAGATGGAGGTTTCTCTCCTGTTGCTGGAAAAGGTTCAATACAGATCTCAAAAAATGTTAACCTGAAATCTGTTCTTCATGTTCCAAAATTGGCCAGCAGTCTTTTATCAGTGAGTAAACTAACAAAAGATTCTAATTGTTTGGCTATTTTCGATGAATCTCATTGTGCTTTTCAGGACAAGAATTCGATGATGACGATTGGCAGAGCTAGAATGATCAATGGCCTTTACTGTCTTGAGGATAATTCACCTAGTGCTCAAATTGCTCAAGAGTCTAGTAGTAATATTTCTGTATCTGCTTATGAACAAATAATGGTTTGGCATTACAGATTGGGCCATCCTAGTTTTATTTATCTAAAACATTGGTTTCCTTTGCTTTTTAAGAATGTGAACCCCCTAAAACTGAAATGTGAAAGTTGTTTGCTTGCTAAAAGTCAACGAAAATCTTATGTCCCAAGGCCTTATTTACCATCAAAACCATTTTATCTGTTTCATAGTGATGTTTGGGGACCCTCAAGGGTTACTACTGCTTTGGGAAAAAGGTGGTTTGTAACATTCATAGACGACCATACTCGTCTATGTTGGGTATACTTAATGCATAAGAAGTCAGAAGTAGCAACCATTTTTCAAAATTTCTATAACATGATAGAAAATCAATTTCAAACAAAAGCAAGTATTTTGCGGTCTGATAATGGAACAGAGTATTATAATAGTATCCTTGGAACATTTTTTGAAGAAAAAGGGATTTTACATCAGTCTTCTTGCACTGATACCCCCGAACAAAATGGAATTACCGAGCGTAAAAACAAACATCTGTTGGAAGTCGCTCGTGCCATGATGTTTTATATGAACTTACCAAAATATTTTTGGGGGGATGCTGTTTTAACAGCATCATACCTAATTAATAGGATGTCTTCCAAGGTCTTACAATATAGTACTCCTTTAGAGTGTTTTAAAAAAATTTTCCCTGAATCAAGAGTTAATTCAGATTTGCCTTTAAAAATATTTGGTTGCACTGCTTATGTGCATATTCCAAAGAAATCTCGGTCCAAGTTGGATCCTAGGGCCGAAAAATGTGTCTTTGTTGGTTATGCTCCAAATCAAAAAGGGTACAAATTCTTTAATCCTCTCACACGGAAAGTCTTTGTCACTATGGATGCAACCTTTTTTGAAGGTCTTCCTTTCTTTAACAAACCTTTGATTCAGGGGGAGAATTCTAGTGAATCAAATTTTTGGGAAACTGAAGCTTTACCAACTATAATTTTTGAAACAGATAAGGAAACGAAGATCCCTCAATTTGATAGTGCAGAAACTGATATTGGTTTATCAGATATGGAAATATTACGACGAGAAAAAAATCGTTCCAATCTTGAGCCTGTGGTATACACTAGGAGAAATATTTTTAAAAAGGGTGAAGGTCCATTGATGAGTTCAGCTCCTGTTCATGAGAAGTCCTCGAGGGAAGTCTGTCCAAATACATCAGGTAATACTTTACCTTTCTTTTCTTCTGCTGTTCCAGAATCTGACCCAGTTTTAAACCTTCCTACTCAAGAATCTGATCTTGATCTTCCCATTGCCATTAGGAAAGGAACCCGTACTTGTACTAGGCATCCAATTTCCAAATATGTGTCCTATGATAACCTTTCCCCTAAATATAGAGCCTTTACCACTGAAATTTCAAAACTTGTGATTCCTAGAAACATTAAAGAAGCGTTGGTTGATCAGAACTGGAAATCTGCAGTGTTTGAAGAGATGGAAGCATTGAGGAAGAATGATACATGGGATGTGGTGGAGTTGCCTAGGGAGAAAAAGATTGTTGGGTGCAAATGGGTGTTTACAGTTAAAAGCAAAGCAGATGGTACTGTAGAAAGGTACAAGGCCAGATTAGTTGCGAAGGGTTTTACACAAACCCATGGAATAGATTATCAAGAAACATTTGCCCCTGTTGCCAAGATAAATTCTATTCGGGTCCTTTTATCTCTTGCTATTAATGCAAATTGGCCTTTGTACCAACTTGATGTGAAAAATGCCTTTCTTAATGGAGACCTAGAAGAGGAGGTGTTTATGAGTCTTCCTCCAGGTTTTGTAGACAAATATGGTGTTGGAAAAGTTTGCAAACTGAAGAAATCTCTTTATGGACTTAAACAATCACCAAGAGCTTGGTTTGAACGCTTCAGCAAAGCGGTTAAAAAATTTGGTTTCTTACAAAGTCAGGCTGACCATACTTTGTTTTATAGGCATTCAAAAGAAGGTAAAGTTGCAATCTTAATTGTATACGTCGATGACATTATTTTAACAGGGGATGATTGTGGAGGATTAGAGAATTCGAAGAAGTTTCTGGCCAAGGAATTCGAAATCAAGGACTTGGGAAACTTAAAGTATTTTCTCGGGATGGAGTTTGCACGATCCAAGGAGGGAATTGTTGTAAGTCAGAAGAAGTATGTGCTTGATTTGCTCAAAGAGACAGGTATGATGGGATGCAGGCCAGCTGAAACTCCCATGGAGCCAAATTTGAAACTTCAACCAGCTAGTGTAGAGAAAGTAAGAGACAGAGAAAAGTTTCAAAGACTAGTTGGAAGACTTATTTATTTATCACACACTCGGCCTGACATAGCATTTCCAGTAAGTATTGTTAGTCAGTTCATGCATTCACCAGGCTCAGAGCACTTTGAAGCAATTCATAGAATCCTAAGGTACCTAAAGGGAACACCTGGCAAAGGTATTTTCTTTAAGGCACGAGGACATCTTCAAGTTGAAGCCTATACCGATGCGGATTGGGCTGGATGTATAACAGATAGAAGATCAACTTCTGGATATTGTACGTATGTGGGAGGTAATTTGGTAACTTGGAGAAGTAAGAAGCAGAATGTTGTGGCAAGGAGCAGTGCAGAAGCAGAGTTCCGGGCTGTTGCTCAAGGTATTTGTGAAGTGATATGGATTAGAAGAATATTACAGGAGTTGAAGGTTTCAGAAGTACTTCCTATGAAATTGTATTGTGACAATAAAGCGGCTATTTCTATTGCTCACAATCCAGTTCTTCATGACCGAACGAAACATGTTGAAGTAGATAAGCACTTCATCAAAGAAAAAATAGAAGGAGGTGTAGTCTGTATGACCTATGTGCCAACTAGAGACCAAGTGGCAGATCTGCTTACAAAGAGTCTTCCCAAAAAACAGTTTGATTTGTTAGTGAGCAAGCTGGTGATGAAAGATATCTTCAAACCAGCTTGAGGGGGAGTGTGGAAAAATCTGTATTTTTGGGAAGTAGAATATTGAGTGTGGGAAAATCTGTAGTTTTGGGAAGTAGAATATTGAGTAATAAAACCGTGTAAATTAGGAGAGATTAGAGGAGGTAAATTGGGGTAAAATCTTATTCCTAGGATTAAGGATATAATTGTGTATAGTTTCCTAATATAGGCTGAAACCTGTTGTATATATTCTTTTGAATCAATGAAATAAAGTATTCCCCTAATTCATTATTTTTGAGTCTTTTGCTCCAACTCCTCTGCTTTGTCATCACCAATCGGGTGCATGTCCTCTTTCAAGAAGCTGAGTTCATCAGCAGTTCTACCTCCAAATTTCATTACGCTTCTGGAATCTACTTCAAATGACTGGCTTAAAAGACGATAATTCGACTCAAAATCACCAGCACCAGCTCTACCACCTGAAATCTGTCTTGAAAGGTTCAATGTTTGGAGCTCAGCCTTGAAAATACCAATGTCCTTCCAAACTTTCTCAAATTTCTTCAAATTATTGCAATATTTCATTTTCAAACGCCTCACCTTCTCATATACCCGACTTTTGGAATATCCAAATTGAAACTCCTATTCGAAAAACTGATGAAAAGCCGTCCGATCAGCATCAGCATTAACCCCTTTCTTAGCCTTAAACGCGATCATGCACCGGAGAAGTTTAGTCACCTGCTCATCACTCCAAGTCATGCCTGTAGTAGCTGCTGAAACTGAAGAAGGCTTATCCGTCTGTGATTCGTCAGTAGTAAATTTAGCCTTCTTGTTGGCTGAGGGGCATTTTGAGGTGCGTTTTGAGTGTTTGAAAGTGGGCTTGGCAGGACTATTATTATGCTCGGTTGTGAAGAATGATGCAGAAGGAGAATGTGGACAATTTTCTGATTCGTCATCCTCTTCTCCTTTCTCTTCATCTTGCTTTTCTTCTTCTCCAGCATCTGAAGAGTATTCAGGTGGAGGGACGGTTGGTTTTTGAGCATTGAACACTCTGTTGACTTGGAATTGCAGTTTAACATGAGGAGCTTTTTGCTTGTGTTTTCCAACTTCAGATTCTTTGAAATCTTCTCGTGATTGATCTGATAATTCTTCTTCACCATGTGATTATGGGGAAGGCGGAGGATGATCAGATATTGGGTTATAGGATGCCATGGTTTGAGCTTTGAAAATGGGGAGAGGTAGATGAATGGTCTTTTGTTGTTGGTTTATTAGTGGCTGTTCAAGAATGGTCTCTGGTTAAGGGGGAAATGCAGAGCCCATGCGTGCGAATTAAAAAAAACTTTACAAAGAAAAATAAATGGTAAAACTGTTGTTATGAGTCAATGCAGCTACACTCTACCTACACTCCATATCGACTTGTGTAATTTTTGTATTTCTGCGGCCTTAATATAGTAGGCGTATTTTTTATGAGAATATCTGTGGACTTGGGTTTACAATCGCCTTTAATCTAGCGTCTCTTTTACTGTAGTTCATAATTGTTCTTTTACCCTATCTTCCGCATTGATTTTACTTTAAAAATTGTATAATACAGTCGAGCAAATCTACTTGAATTCTTTCTGCTATCTTTTTTTAAGGTATATTACTCATTTGAAAAATTAATCTCGGTCGTGATTCTTTTTCTTCAATCTACAAATTCCTTCAATTTTTTTTGATTTAAAAGTAACTCAGGGTATCGGTATGCATAATGTGTGACAGCCCCACCTCCCCCTAGGGCGTATCCAAGGGTTTGGCGGACTGCCTGCCCAACTCTCGCCAGGACTCAGCCACAATTCATGAAAACTTACAAATAAAAATCCTCAATAAAAAAACGATAGTTATTACAACCTTAACATATACACTCATGGTCATCCAACATCCATACGACCTATAAATACAACCAAAGAATCAGACTTACAAAAATCAAACCAAACAAACTGGTTAGATATCTATGAAGTGCACGTTCGAACAACTAACAATCTTAGAAGAAATTGAGACTTTCCTCAATTCAACCTCTCATGTTCTTATCCCTGTAAGGAAAACAAATGGTGTGGAATGAGTTAAAAGCCCAGTGAGGTTCCAAATAAACAAACAGGTAAAATACGAGACAAGATAGCATATTCAGACATCAAGAAACAAGTCAAACTCAAATAGATCACGACCCAATATATAATTAAGCAATTAGCCAGATAAATCATGCAACAGGGTACAGAAAACAAACACATTCAGGGCAAAGGATATAGGTTGCTCTCAGAAACAAATTCCACAGTAGCTTGATCAAGGTCCGTTGACTCTCCGTCAACCACGAAAGTATAACGTCCGTAGATCTCCACTTTACACCAATTTTTGTCCACCGATCAACCCCTTACCGGGTCCGAACGTCTAAGAAGTATCCAAGGTTCGTCAATCTCCTCGACCAAGCTCTTGCTGAATCGATTCAACCAACTAACTCTAAGTTGGATTATAGTCCCAGATATTCAGTAATTCAAGATATGACTTATAACCCCAACTATTCAGATAATCAAGATTGGAGTTGTTGGCCATTATCCAACACTCACACAGTAAAGTTTGGAGACGTTAGTTGTCACTTAACACTCCGTATTCAGAAATAAGCAATGGTGGTAATATTCGAGCATACCAATTAATCGAGAAGATAACACTCTACTCGACAAAACAGGATAGAGGTACTAAGACGGGATGAGAGGCACCTCCCACTCAGATGGAGTGTGGTACATGCTACCGCTCAACACTTGTGTCGACGAGATAACTCTCCAATCGACTTACTCAGGATAAAAGTATTGAGACGGGAGGAGAGGCACCTCCCACTCGGATTGAGTGTGGTACATGCTACTGCTCAACACTTACAGGTCAAGCACAAGGACAAACACAAGTACATGTCAATTAAGGGCAAGTGAGTACAAGATCATTCAAGAAGTAGAGGCCGAGTGCAATAAGGACACACTCGTCTAACCAGCATCAAGTCACAAGTAATGTCCAGCAATTCACATTCTTAAATATTCCAAGTATTTCAAGTTAATATACAGGTTATATACAAATCAAGTTACTTGTTCATGCGTGAAGGAGATATCAAGTGTTCAAGTCGGGTCAATTGAGTGCACATAAGCGCACACTCGCCTAAACAAGTTCAAGGCACAGTTAAACTCAGCATAGCATGTTTCAAGCATTTCCAGTATTTCAAATCCACACAATTGAAAATCGAGTGGTGAAGAACCCTGATCAAACAAGAAAACTGAAAGAAAGATCCAGAAATCAGAAACTTTATCAACAAATCCGGCCACAAATCTGGTCAGATGTTAGTCGGATTAAGGGCCGGATTGACAGGGAAAAACTTAAAAATTTTGGGAAACTCACTGCCTCAAATCCGGCCTGCAATTCGGTTAGAAAGTGACCGGATTCTGGCCACTTTTCAGTTGTAACAAAACGGCTAATACATGTTTTAACAAAATATCACAAGTTTAGTCGAGTTAGGTCAAGTGCGAGAAAGTACACACTTACCTATGAGACGAGAAAACAAGTACTTAGCATTGTCTAATAACGATGAGCGAGTAACACGTAAGTCGGTGGAATAACCACTTGAGTGACCAACAAGTCAAGTGCAAGACCAACAAGTCAAGTATAAGCAAAGCACTTCATTTTATCTTACTATCACGAAGTAAATTACAAAGGATCGAGTATGATAAAGTACATCCTTGTCCCAAAGGTTATCAATTCAAGAACCATTACTTTAACCAAGTAAGCATGTTATTCAAGTAAGAAAACATTTCACGTAAATATTTTCATGTACTTGGAACACTTACCTGTTAAGAATGCAGTGTTCAATCGTCAAGTTGCTTGGTTATGTTCACCTTCATTTTCCAATCCTAGGGCAACGAGTGAAATCGTTAACAATTTAGGTTCATTTTCAACCCAAATGTGAGCTCATTAGGTGACCAAGTGAGTGGTTAAATGATACGAATCCTAGGAGGTGTTCATACCCTATTTCTATATCCTACAAAGATTCATTGGGGGCCAATGAATAGGGTCAAAAACAAGGAATTCATGTTGCAAATCCAATGTTCAAATTTCTTGAGAGAACCGAGTTCAAGTCTATTAGTTTACTACTTTATGACTTGTTCATGAGTCGTGTGATTAGCTCATGTTGAGCGTAGGATTAATTTGGTTATTAGTTTGTTATTCATGTGATCCTTGATTAGTTAGTAGATCCATTAGCTAGCTTACGTATTCGGCAGCCTCAAGAGATAAGGGCCGTGGGTTTCAAGTTGTTTGCAAAGCCTTGTTAGTTTCCTTATTCTAATTAGGTTAGGAGTTGAGTCTTGTAAGCCTATAAATAGGCATCAATTGTCATTAATAAGGGTAGACGTTTTATGAATTAAAAATTGAAAGTTTTCTCTTGGCTTCTTTGAAGCGACTTTGAATACCTTAGAGTTGGGCTCAAGGATTCAAACCGGCTTATCAATTCAAGACCATGTTGAATTGTGGCGCCTTCTATCCTTCTAATCAATCTCGAGTTGTCCTTGATTGGTTTAGAATCTGCCAAATTTGTCCATAGCCTGATCAAGATATATCCTTCCGCTGCCTGTGCAATTTGTTTCTTCAAGAGCAGGAGTTTGGAGATTCGGGTTCACATCAGTTAGTATCAGAGTTTCGGCTCTTGATCCAGGTTAATATCTTTTCCTTTTCTTGTTTTACTCATTATTCTTCTACCAAACCCTACCCAATTTAAAAAAAATTGCACTTTAGGGTTTGAATCTCCATAGTTTTATCCATGTGTCTAGTTATTCGAAATTTTGTTTGTGTTTCTAATCTTGCCGCATATTTGTCAAATTCTGGTCGTGTCTTGGGTCGTGTCTTCTTGTTATGTTTGTGTTGTTTGTGGCTGTCCGAGTTCCTATTGTCACGCCTCTTGAATCTTGTGTCTTGTCACATATTTTCCTTTAATTAGTTGCCCAAATTCTGATCGTGTTAAGTTGTCAAGTTGCTTACTATCGTTTAAGCTTGTTCGTGTCGTCGTTGTTGCGTAAGCTGTCCAAGGAGTATCGCGGGCAGTCTTATTCTTGCTTCTTGAAAACATCTAGAGTCAAAACAAAAAAAAAAGATGAGAGAAAACAAACGGGAAGCCATTGGGCCTTTGGTCCAGTGGTCATCCCAAGCCTTCTTAGGCTTGGTGGTGCGGGAGGTCAAGGGTTCGAGCCTTGCCTCCCACAAAATTTGTCACAATATGTGACGGTCTTCATTGACCAGTTTCGATGGAGTTTCTACTCACATCGAGTCCCCTCCCCTTCCCCTCTAGAATAGGCTAGTTTAGATTATAGGAATTCTATCATGTCGACAAAAAAAAAAAAAACAAACAAACGGGAAATCTGATTGTTATTGGTCCTGAAAATCCGTAGGTTTCCTTTTGAGATCTTACACACAAAAAAAAAAGGCTGAAACCTAGAAAAGCTTACCTTTGGTCTTGATTGGCACAAGTACAAACCGGCTCTTGCTCTTGGAATCTTGAAACCAAGGCTGACCACCGCTTGAACCAAATTCTTGTTGTGCGGCTGCCTTGGAACTTGCTGTCTTGGACACAAGGCTGGCTTGGAACTTGCGGCTGTCTTGCAAGGTTAATTAGCGGCTGCCCAATCATTCTTGTTCTTGAAACCTTGATCCAAATTGACAAAAGAAAGACAAGGTTTCTTGATATAAGTTCTTGTTTCTTGAAACCAAATTAGCGGCTGACTTGCACAAGTCCCAACCATTGTTTGATCTTGAGTTCTTGATCTGAAGTAGAAGAAAAAAAAAAGAGAGGAAGGTAACCAACCTGTTTTGCGTTAAAAAAAAAAAAGAAAAGAAGAAACGCACAAGAAAACAGTTTCGGATCCTCAAAGGTTGTCTTGGTTGGGAATCCTAGTTGGTTTGGGTCATGTGAGACAACTCCAACTGCCATCAAATACTCCCAAATCTGACCTGTTTGGAGCCATTAGCAATTCTTCAAAACAGCCGCCATTCTTGTCCCAAAATCCCAAAGAAACCTGAAAATTTCGCCGCTGCGCCGCTACACCTTGGAACGCCCAACCCAGCCCGCAATTTGAGTCGGTTGAGTATCACTTTGTGATCCGAATTGGCTGGAAATTGAGGGCCGATTCTCACGTCATTTGAGCTTCCCAAAAGCACCATCTACCATCCAAAATAATAACCAGAACTCGGTAACAACAGCAGCCCAAAATCCAAGTTTGTCGGGTAGGAGTCTTTCTAGGCTTTCAAAATTTCAGCTTCTAAGTTGTGAGTTCTTTTTTGTCGATCATCTAGAGTTGTTTCCAACAGTACTTGAGTCATTTAAATCTTTCTAAGTCAGTTTGCTATTATCCTTCAAAATCCATGAACTTCATTGCTACTTTTGTGATTTTTAATTGACTAGTTGGTTGCGATCCTTGAGTAAATTCTAATTTGTTCAAGGAACGTGAATAAGAGGCCTTGAGAAATTTGGTGAGACCATTAGAGCGTTATACACTTGAATGATACACGAGGGTTGAGTGTACATACGTGAGCTTGTGTGTTGTGAGGAAATTCTTTTCTTTGCTAACCATTTTTGCAGGACACGTAATCATGCCTAGTGGAGTTGTACCTTGCTCATATAATCAAGAAGTTTTAGAGAACGAGCCTCTTAAGAGGAGTGGTTCCAAGAGAGCTACTTCCAAGTACTCTAGTTCCATGCAATCTAGTTCACAACATGAGTTTCGTTCCCTTCGGGAGGAGATGGAACGTGACCGTGCTTTGTGTGTATACGAAAGATATAAGTGTACTTGTGATGAGTATGAGGAGGAGCAAAGAAGTTTGCGCCGAGCATCCAAGTCAAGGTCATCCTCAAGCAAACGAGATTCATCTAAGGAATGTCATGACAATCGAGTCAAGGAGTCTAAGAATTCTCAGATTGATTCAAAGCCTCGTGGACTAAAGGAAGATTTTCGAAGTCAGACTAAAGAATTGGTTGATTCTATGATGGGAGAAATCAGGAAAGTGATGCAGTCATATTTTGAGCAACTTAATCAAATGTCAACCGAAGGCAATAGAGTGGTAAAAGGCAGGAGTAATTCGGCCTTAGTGAAGAATAAAAAGGGAGAGTTGGCCATGTTTGCAAAAGTCAAGAGTGTGAACGTTTTGTTTTCTAACAAGCTAACATGTGTTTTGTTTAGTATCTCTTCTTTGGTGCAGATTAAACAAAGTCAAGTAGAGTTGGTCATGTCATGTTCCATTCCAAAGTCACTTGGACACTTTGCGAGTTTCCATGGACTTTATCATCTAGGAGTTAAATCTCTTTGGTATCAATTCATGGAACAATGTCACTTCAAATCTGTCCGCACCATTGGAGGATTGACTCGAGTTTATCTTAAAGGGGGAATTCCAGATTTTACTTCCCATTCTTTACCTATGGTTCATTCATCCTCTTTGCCTTATTTTGAGCGTGTGACTAGTCTTAATTCTTGTCGTCCTTATGTAGATTTTGATGGAAAGCGTAAAGAGCCAGCAATGACTTGTCTAGTTGAATTGGTTGAAGGAAGGGATAATGAAATGTCAAAGAGAGTTTTCACATTTAAATCTTGTTCTATACCTTCTTACCATTTAACTAATGATATTCCATTGCTTCTTTATCCAATTGCTGGTTCAAAACAAGATGAAACTTATTTCATTTTTGTAGGTTGTAAAGCTGTCCGAAATTTTCCAGCATTGATTAAAGGAGTACAACCAGATTTTATGCTTGTTCCAACCAAGTTTGATGTTCCAAAACCAGCAGCAGTCCACGACTTTTTCAGTTTTCATTCATCCATGGTTTTCAACCAATCGATGCTCTTAAGTTCTTCGTTGCCTTCATTTCCTTGTCTACATGAAGACACAATTGCTGACTCCATCATGTTGCTACCACCGAAAGTTGAGTTTTATGCCTCATTGGAGTTCGTGAGCATCAAGAGGTTATCCAAACACCATGCCACTAGGATTGTGATCATCCACGTGTTTCCATCATTATTGCAATTTAAGCGGTTCGACGATTTGAGGACAAATCTATTTAAGAGGAGGGGAATGATACGAATCCTAGGAAGTGTTCATACCCTATTTCTAGATCCAACAAAGATTCATTGAGGGCCAATGAATAGGGTCAAAAACAAGGAATTCATGTTGCAAATCCAATGTTCAAATTTCTTGAGAGAACCGAGTTCAAGTCTATTAGTTTACTACTTTATGACTTGTTCATAAGTCGTGTGATTAGCTCATGCTGAGCATAGGATTAATTTGGTCATTAGTTTGTTATTCATGTGATCCTTGATTAGTTAGTAGATCCATTAGCTAGCTTACGTATTCGGCAGCCTCAAGAGATAAGGGCCGTGGGTTTCCAAGTTATTTGCAAAGCCTTGTTAGTTTCCTTATTCTAATTAGGTTAGGAGTTGAGTCTTGTAAACCTATAAATAGGCATCAATTGTCATTAATAAGGGTAGACGTTTTATGAATTAAAAATTGAGAGTTTTGTCTTGGCTTCTTTGAAGCGACTTTGAATACCTTAGAGTTGGGCTCAAGGATTCAAACCGGCTTATCAATTCAAGACCATGTTGAATTGTGGCGCCTTCTATCCTTTTAATCAATCTCGAGTTGTCCTTGATTGGTTTAGAATCCGCCAAATTTGTCCATAGCCTGATCAAGATAGATCCTTCCGCTGCCTGTGCAATTTGTTTCTTCAAGAGCGGGAGTTTGGAGATTCGGATTCGCATCATTAAATCTACTCAATTCACCAAGTAAGTTAGGCCCAAAATGTAGTAAAAGGTCATAAGAAAACAAGTTTGACAAGTGCAAGAAAGTTGGGCAAAAAGGAAAATCTCATTTAAGTTCAAAGTAGTTTTCGCGGGTAAAACAGTTGCGCCCATGCAGTCTTGCGAAAATGACCATATCTCTCTGTAGGAAGGTCGGAATCAAGTGCCATTAGTGCGTTGAAAAGTAGACTCAAAAGGCTTTCCAATGGTACCAAATGTAACCTCTAGTTCCTCTCCAATCAATACCAGTTATCCGGGGAAGTTAACTGATTTTTAGGTTCTGATCAGCTCAAAACCCTAACAACATTTACTCTATTTCCTCTTTCCAACTTCACTTGTTTTGGCTCAAATTCATCCAATTCAACCTCCTAAAGATCATATACAGGGGATCATGTTGCCTAGTACCATTGGAGCTCAAAATACAATACACAAAAATGATCAAATAAACCAAAACAGTCTAGCCAACAACAAGAACTAAAACAGCCCACTACTTGTCCAAAACCACCACTTTAATTGATTCATTTCCATCTCAACTCACACATAAACTTTAAACCAGTGTTTAGCCAAGATTCGTAGGCTTAATTAAGGTGCAAATGAACCACAAAACAAGGAGGAACCTCTCCTCCAAATTCGGTCAGCCAAGGGAAAACAAAACAGTCCACTAGTTCACTTGATTCACCAACTTTCATCCTTTCATTATGGTTAAGTTAAACATCATACCAAGTGTTATCCTTAACTCAAAAAGGATTCAAAACATGTTAATACATCAAGTATAATCATAAACAAGCCTTGGACAAAATATCAAACATATGGTATACAAAACAACCAACCCTACTACCACTTGTTTAGTTCAAGAAATTTAACCACAAGAACCATCCATATAACTCCTAGTTTACCATCAAAGCTTTAAATACTTGATATAACACCATAAAACCAAGAGTTAAGGATCATATACCTCTCTTGTAAGAAGCTTGAATCACCCAAAACAACCACCAAACCAAAAGCTCCAAGCTTAAAATCACACGCTAGGGTTGAAGGTTGTTCACTCACTAACTCAAGTTCTTCACTTTTGATTTTTGCTCAAGATCAAGTTAGGGTTAGAAAGGCATGAAAATGGAGTTTTCTTTCCTTCTCTTGGAAGCTAAGAGGTTCGGCCAAGCAAGGGAAATAAAGGAGCCAAGAATGGTTTAAATTTTCCTCTAGTTCCTTTGGTCAAAAAGTTGAATGGCTAGGGTTTGGTCACTTGTCCCAATCTTGGCCATTCTCTCTCTAATCTTTGACTAATGAAGTTTCTACCTTCCAAATGTTCCAATACCTAATTAACACCCTTAAACCATTAAATAAAGTCTTACATATAATAAAAGGGATATTTGGTCATAATGCATGTGGTAAAATAAAATAATGGCAACTCAAGGAAATGTTACAATTCAAATAAAAGGTAATGAAATGCAATGTAAGGAAATGTCATAAGTGATTTAGTCTTAGGGAAATGCAAGTGATTTAGGAGGATTTATATTTTTAAATAAGGGTTCTCACACTTAACATGTACTAACTTATACCAAGAAAATGAGTTAAAACTTGACTCACTTATAAAAATATTTAGGAAATTAAAGTAATAAAGTAAAGTAAAGAAAATGTGCTCAAAGAAATAAGATAAAATAAAGATGCAATAATTCTCTTATCTTTTCTTTACTAATTTACGTAATAATTGTATGGCATTTTATATTATTTTTAGTCACTTTGGTTATATTATTGGAAGAAAATGAATTATTTTGGCTATAATTGGTGAAAAATGGTTTTAAGTGATTAAATGAGGTTTTTATCACTTTTTACTTGGATTTTGTGCATTTTGACAGTTTTAATACAATTTCGTATTTCGGCTATAACTTGAGCTATAGTGATCATATTAAGATGATTCTTGAACCAATTTGAAGATAAGAGACAGATCTACAACTTTGGTGAAGATATCTAAATCCAGTTTGAAGGTTTTCCAAGTCAAAAAGCCGAAGTACAGTAGCCAATTTCATTTGGTCGAAGCTGAAACAGGGCAATGAGCAGTCAAGGGTCGTTTGGTCATTTCTCAGCCTACACAGATCCAAATGAGGTGATTCTTAATGCATTGGAAAGATAACTCAAAGGGCTACAAGTTTCATGTTTTGGTCAAGAGCTAAATCAGCTTTTATCATCAAGAAAAGTTCAGTTGAAGTTGACGTAAAATCGGAACAGAACTGAAAATTGAACAAAAGTGCACCAAAATGTCACTGTAGCAATCCGGCCAGAACTTAGCCGGATTTTTGGCCGGATTGTAGTCAGAGAAATCTGCTCTTTACGCGGAAAACTCAATTTCACCTCCACTAAATCACATGTGATGCTAGACATGTGAGAAACATTCCCAGCTATAAAAGGGAGATGTAAACCTCATTTCTTGACCAACTTTCATCTTTATATAGCCAAAACTTACAAGATTGAAGGGAGAATAGAGAGACATACGGGAGAACTTGGAGAGTGCAGAAATGTAGCTCTTTCATCTTCTGAGTGTTAGATTAGTTTTAGTGTAGACTAGTATAGTGTATCCATTCTTATTTATTGGCTAGATTAGGATGAAGATGGAGATGAAGAAGGAGGAGTTGAAATTCATGTGACAAGGGTTATCTCTTCTCTAACTCTTTATCTTTTATACTTGATTCTAAGTTTAGTTAATATGCAAGTTCTGGATTTTATGTTATTTATGTGTCTTTAAAGTTTATGCCTTGGGTTTGGTCGAACTTTCTATGATTGTTAGTGTTTATTATTTGGTTATTTGATTGCTATGATTTGAGCAAGTTATTTAGCACTTTGGCTCTTTAAATCATGATTAATCTGGTACCAGTAATTGTGATTATCTAAGGTGTTGTTTCTGCAATGAAAATTGAGATTTAACACTGGTTCAAGAAGTGCTAAACATAGGGAGTACACTCACGAAAGTAGAGGTGCACCTATGTGGTTTTTAGTGATTCAATTCATGTAATTTCATTGAAGAAATGAACTTGTAGCTAATTTCATAACCATGAGAATAGGTATGGATTAGTTATGAGTATAATTGATTCACTACGAAAGTAGGATTCAAATGCATAAGGAAATTATACCATTACTAGCCTAGATGTAGTACTCAATGATCCAAATATAGCACTTGCATGAGTAGTTAGGGATACCATAACCTAAGGAGCTTTCTTAAGCATCTACCAACAAGTTTGAGGTAACAAATCTTTACCAAATGTTGTCATTTGAATTTTGCCAATTTTCACTTTTTTCTATTTTTGGGCAATTTCGAATTTTTTTTTTCATTTTGTGAAGTTTGATGCTTTTTATTATGTTTATTGAGCTTATTGATAATTATTGGTGATGTTTAACTCATGAGTTTGTGATTATTTGGTGAATTTAGCAATTTTTAGCTAATTTTGAGGATTAATTTGATTTGATACTTATTAGCTAAATTCTTGAGCTAATTGGATTAAAGAAAAATGTCAGAGATTAGTGGATTACTCTATGATATTTACATGCTAAATTTAGGCTTAATTAGCTTATCCTTTGATTTTTGGCATGTTTATTCTAGAAAATTTGTTAAAGGTGAATTAATGACCTTTTTTAGTCTAAACTCATGGTTAAGGTACTTTTTAGCATTTCATTATGCTTATTTAGGTCATTAAGTTGGGAGTGAGTTGTGTGATTGTTTAGTTGCTTCCTCTAATTATTTGGACATTTTATGCTTAAATGTTTTATTTGGGAAAATGATAAGAGCACTTGTTGTTGTTGATAATCAATTTTGATACTTACTTATGGTACTGCTTGCTACTTATTAAGTAAGTTGATAAGTTGTCTCTTTAAAGATAAAGATAACCGTGAACAAATGTTTGTTATCATTATTTAACAATGTACCTATTAAATGAAGTTAACGTTTAATAATTTTAATTAGGTATAATGACTCGCACTAAGAAAGGTGCGGTGAAATCTCCACCTCCTAATAGGAGAGGAGAAGCTTCAACGTCTAGACCACCACGCATGAAAAGAAAAGCAAGTAGACGTCTTGTACTTGAAGATGAACTCTCGTCCGAAGAAGAGACTCAACAACAAGAAATTCAACAAGAGAAACAAGAGGCACAAGGGGAACAAGAGAAGCAAATCCCTTATGATAAGTCACGCTTCACCTCCACTGAAAATGAAGCTTGGTACAATGCTAGGAAGGGAGCTAAGGTATTGGTGGAGAAAGATGTCACTCCGGATGTTGAGGAGGTCTACCATTTCAAGGCCTCCTTTGCCAAATTGGGATGGAAAAATTTCTTTAATATCCCAAACTTCTATTACGAGGAGCTTGTCCGAGAATTTTATGCAAATGTGGAGGACAAGAATGTTTTCCACTACGACACGAAAGTGATTACTAGTACAGTGCGAGGGAGAAAAGTTCGAGTCCATAGAGCTAATTTGGAGCGCTATCTTCATGTTTCAGATGTGGGGTATACGGTAGATTTGAAGAAAGCTTTCAAATCCAGTGATTTGGACTCTTGGAACATGCTAGAGGCACTTGTACGCTTGGGGGTTGAGTACAAGGCTACTCGGAAGACCGGGCGATATTCAGTATTGACTTCATCATTTTCGAAATCGCAACGTCTTCTAATTTACCTGTTTGCCTCCAACATTATTCCGAGGGCAAGTGGAACCAATGAAGCGCGCACAAGTGACATCTATTTCTTAGATAAAATGGAGTATGGCTTAGGAAACATCCAAGGCATTCTATTGGGAAGCATTATCACCAACCATATGTGGACAGTGATTCGCAGCAACGACATCAAACATGCTTTTTCATATCCTCGATTCTTGACTTATGAGTTTCAAAGGGTTGGAGTGGATTTTTCTAATACTATCCCTACAGATCTCAAGAAGAAAGATGTCTTTATACTGGATTTTTGCAGGTTTATTTTGAAGAGTAAAGACGTAGGTGGTCCTTCGACTCAAGGAGGTGCTCAAGGAGACATTCGGCACGAGGAGGAAGCTGAAATTGAACGAATTGAAGAAACTCAAGGGGTTGAGACGACCACCCCACCGGTCTCAACTGAGCCATCTTCCTCACGTCGTCCTACCTCACCTCCAGACACTCGGTCGTTTCTCAAGAAGATAATGGACAAGCTGCTTTGTGTCAAGGTTGAGGTGAAGAAAAGTCGACAAGAGAACAAACGGAACTCCGAGCGTCTTCGTCGCATTGAGACCAAGCTGGGTATTGAAGCTCCTCCAACTCCGCCCTCTTCACCTGACCAAGCGACTACTTGAGGGAGTGCTCGTCACCACTTGACATTGCCGCTGGCTTGTCTTTTATTTTCCGTAGTACTTGTGATGTTTACCTTTTTAGTGATTTTCTTTATTTCTTTTGTGTGAACTAATCCAAGTGATCTTCATCTCTGTTGTGGTGTTAGTGATTCGGACTACTTAAGGTTGAAAATTCATCACTTGGACATGGATTCGGATTGCGCAAGTTCAATTGAGCAGTATTTTCTTTTACTCTTTATTTATTTTCTTTTTCTTACATTGAGGACAATGTGAAGTTTAAGTGTGGGGGAGGAAAATATTGGACTTGCATTTACTTGCCATGAGATGATATTTTGTGAATCTAAATACTTAGAAATGTTAGAATTGTGTTTGAATTATTTGCCATGTGGAAAATTGCTTGAAAATAGGTTTGTTGGCAGAGAGTTTCGTCCTTTTATAAGAGGAAACTCTATCGAAATTTTTCTAAAATCTTTTTCAGTATTTCACTGTGGCCCAAAAATTCTTAAAATTTTTGCATTTTTATTCAAAAAGGGCCAAAGTATTCCAACCTTAAGTGTTTGATTCTTCCAATTATTGAAACTTTATATGTATTTTGGAAGGTTTAGTCCTCATTTAACTTGGAAATGGTTATTATGCAATTAGGATTTTTGCATTTTAGAAAGTATATTTGGTAAAGTGAGGAAAATTATGCCTATAATTTTACATATTTAATGAGATTTCTCCTCTTTAATTAATTTTGCAAGTAAATGATTGATATAGTCGATAAAGGTTATACTCCTCCTTTGATTATTTCTATATATTTTTCTATGAGGGAAAAATAAAGAAAAAAAAAAGAGAGAAAAAATTTTAAAAAAGAGAAAAGAAAAGAAAGTAAATAAAAATTGTTCTACTCAATGATTCTTGTACCGAGTAACCGGGGGTTAACATCTACAAATGTCAACTTTCGCGTAAAAAGGTACTTGAATTAAGAGTATGCATAGCAACTTGAAGAGGTAAAATGTTGAGTAATCGGGGATCTTCACCTAAAAGTGTCGATTTTCGTGTAAAAAGATATTTTCACTATTTAAGTAAAATTGGTATGAATAAATCCCTCTTAGTTGTAAAATTTTGAGATAAAGATGATTATAGGAGGAGGAAGGCTATAAATTGACTATGTGATTCATTTATTTGTGAAATTAGGTTGGGGTAAGAGATTAAGTTTAACTTGTTAAATTAAGGTATAATTATCTTTTTTTTACTTGATATTATGAGTATTTAGTGTAAATTAAATAATTGTATAATGATTATTTTCCAAGTCATGAGGAAATTAAATTTGAAAAAATGTATATATTGTTTCACCTCTTGAATCATCGTAATTGATTATGTGTGAATTGCTTGAGGACAAGCAATGATTTAAGTGCGGGGGAGTTTGATAAGTGACTAATTTACGTAATAATTGTATGACATTTTATATTATTTTTAGTCACTTTGGTTATATTATTGGAAGAAAATGAATCATTTTGGCTATAATTGGTGAAAAATGTTTTTAAGTGATTAAATGAGGTTTTTATCACTTTTTATTTGGATTTTGTGCATTTTGACAATTTTGACACATTTTCGTATTTTGGCTATAACTTGAGTTACAATGATCGGATTAAGATGATTCATAAACCAATTTGAAGATAAGAGACAAATCTACAACTTTGGTGAAAATGTCTGAATCCAGTTTGAAGGTTTTCCAAGTCAAAAAGCCGAAGTACAGTCGCCAATTTCATTTGGTCGAAGCTGAAACAGGGCAATGAGCAGTCAAGGGTATTTTTGTCATTTCTCAGCATACACAGATCCAAATGAGGTGATTCTTGATGCATTAGAAAGCTACTCAAAGGGCTACAAGTTTCATATTTTGATCAAGAGCTAAATCAGCTTTTATCATCAAGAAAAATTCAGTTGAATTTGACGCAAAATCGGAGCAGAACTGGAATTTGAACAAAAGTGCACCAAAATGTCACTGTAGCAATCCGGCCGGAACTTGGCCAGATTTCTGGCCGGATTGTGGTCAGAGAAGTCTGCTCTTTATGCTGAAAACTCAATTTCACTCCACTAAGTCACATGTGATGCTAGATGTGGCGGCCCCACTTCTCCCTAAGGCGAACCAGAGGGTTGGCGGGTCGCCTGCCTAACTCTCGCCAGGACTCACGCAAGGAAACTGGCTAAACCCTTCCGACGTATAACTTAAACCATTACAAAATTCGTCACCCGAACAAGCCAATCCTTAAAACGACCAAAATACTAAGAACACATTAACTTCAGAGATAACATTACCATTGGATAACTGAACATCCACCCCTTACGTACATCTCCAATCAGGTTAAAACATAACCACATTTATACATTACAAACCACAAAGTGAAGTCATAAAATTCAAATACATTCATACAAGTCAAACAAAACTCAGGTTTTGCACTTTTCCAACTTCAAGTGGCAACGCAGGCCGAAAGATACATAATCTGATTCAAAACAACATTCATAAAAGGTAAAGGCAGACTTCAGGTCTCTCAAATGCCAGAACCTGTTAAGGAAACAAGTAACGTGGGGTGAGCTAAAGCTCAGTGGTGCCCCGAACATGCAATCATATAAAACAAGTAGCAAATAATAACTCCAAACTAAAATTCAACAAGTAGGAAAGCGTATAACAGTATAGGGTAGGATACATGGCTCTCAGGAGCCATTATTCCCGAGCTTGATCAAAATTAACTGCAGTTGACTCTCCGTCAACTCTCACTATCTAAAGTCCAAGTAGATCTTTTTTTTTTCTTATCACGCTCCGACCAACTTACTCCCACCGAGCCCGTCCTTCACACGAGAGAGTTTGGTATTACTCGAGTATACCTTTTTGTAAACTAGTCGAGGGATTCACCCAACGACGTCACATTATAAACTAGTCGAGGGATTCACCCAACGACGTCACAACACGTTTTTACCAAGTCAGGATAGGAGGCCCTCCCACCCTAAGGTGTGGTACATTCCCCTGCCTGGTAGATTAGTTGACGAGTCCACGCTCCAGTCAACAATTGCAAGATATTCGAGAAAACATTTCAAGCAAGTCACCACTCGAAAGGTTAGTGCGATAAAGTACACACTGCCACTTCGATGGTTCAGGAAAACCACTTTCCAATTATCACATAACAAGTCAAGAAAGCACTTTAACACTTTAGTCATAGAACAAGCACGGACACTCACCAAAAGTGAAGCTCAAAAGTCAAGCTGGGAATCGAAGCCCACGTCCTTGCTAAACCCTAGAAAACCAAGTTTAAAAAAAACTATAAGTTTCACTATACAAACTCTTGGTTTAAATACAGAAAATTATCTGGTATAAAACTAATTTATTTTCTCGGAATAAATCAATAAATCTCTTAGAATTAAAGCTAGTAAAGTAATAAAATATTTCGTATGATTCCTTTAAAACTACTTTTCTTTCTAGAGGTACAACTACAACCAATTTAATTCAAACAAGTTTTCTTGCCGAACAAGTTTTCCATGCCTTTTATTTGAAATTATTCAAATCTAGTGTTTTTAACAATTTTCCTCTAAAACAACTAGTCAAGGATAATTTTATGAAAAACTTAAAGTTTGGAAGTTAATACAATTATTTCTTAAAAATACTAGAACTAGTTTAAGCAAAGAAAAGAATTAATTAGTTAGCAAGGTTTTTTTTAAAAATCCCGACATTTAAATTTTAGTTTTATCGTACTATACTCAATTTCTATATCTTGATATTAAGATAAAATATTTCAATAAAGCTTGATCAACTACTCGAATTCAAAAGACCAAAACGGACTTCACGATTCCAACTCATTTGCACTTTGAATTCCAAATCACCAATATAGTAAAATCACAAACCAAACATCAATTTCACTAGGGCTTCATCAATCATTAGCCCTAGGTCTCAACAGATTCAATTCCAAACAAAATTCAACAAAGGAAGTCCAAGGTATCAAAACAATCCCAAATCACAAACCATGGACCTTCCAAGTACATTTCAGCCAACTACTTGAATAAACTCACCAAAAATTAAACTCTTGCAAAAATTACTCAAATGGCCAAGAGCTTCATCAATCATTAGCTCTTGACAACATACAATCATTCCTTACCACAATCAACCAGAAATTAACTCAAACATAAAAGAAAGTCACGGTTAGCTTACTCACAAAAAAAAATTCCAAAAATTCAGATTTTTCCCCTTGTTCTGACAACCAAGAAAAATTCCAGCAATATAGTAGTTTACTTATAGAGCTTTTGTCCCTAGTTTTCTTCAATTTTTACTTCAACTCAACATGCAAAAGGTGATTAGCAAGCTACAAGCAAACCTTAAACATCCCATACGAAAATCTTAGCTACGAATTCGAAGAAAACTAATCAAATGTTCAACCCCTTCTCTCGGCCGCAAATTTCAGATTTCATCTCTTTCTTTTTTTTTTCTTTTTCCTTAACCACGACTCACATCAGCTTCATGCATGATCAAAATAATTAACTATCTATCAGTTTTGATCCAAACCAAGTGCGGACAACATAAAAAAAAATTATCATCCAACCAGAGATTCATTCGGTCCTTCTCGGTTAGCTTGCATGCAAGCAGATTTTGTGTTCCTACAACTTTCTTGCTTAATCAAGGCTAATTATCCTCATGCAAAGCTCAATCACCCAGATTTTGGCTAGCTAAAAACACATTTAACTCAAATTATCCCAAATTGGCCAACTCAAGCCGCAAATTTCCAGCTTACTCATTCGGCAACTCCAATTCCTTCACAATCAGTTTTTCTTGTGACTTAATCTATCATCCAACCACACAACCACCACATGCATGCTTATAATCAACATCATCTACCCCTAAACAACTAGTCTAGGTCCAGAAATTACCTCAGCTTGGGGCTCAACTCACACGGATAGCAGCTGCAAATTTTTTCTTCTCGGACAGTCCAGAAATGCAGCCCGTCAGCTCTCCCTCTTCCCTGCTCAAGCTTGCAACTAGAATGGAGGAAGTTTGGCCTCAGACTCTTCACTAGCTCACGGATGGAAGGAAGAATGAACAGCCAGTCCCATTTTTTTTATAGCTTGCGGACAGGAAGAAAGGAAAATGAAGAACTCGGCTCCCTCTCTCTCTTACTCCATTCTCGGCTCACGGCAGGAGGAAGGAATAGAATTGAAGTGTTGTTGTAGTGGAATGCAGTTGATATAGTGGAGTGTTTTAAGTGGAGTTGAGTCAGCATTAGAGATGGCAGGTGCTGGAATGAAGAGTGGAAAATGGACCCGGCAGAAATTGGAAGTGTTTGGAATTGAAGCTCGTTCAAGATGGTTCCATGGCTGCATGGTGAATTTGAAATGGAGGAAGGCTAATTTGGTCTTTTAACATCTTGTTCGACCTTCCACTTAGGTCCCTCATTTGTAAACTAACTCCAAGATTTCACCCCAAATGAAATTTGATAGCCTACTAGCATAAAAGTCTCGCAAAAATTAAGGCTCCGTTTGGATTAGTTGTTTTTGGGGTTGTTTTTCAAAAACAGCACTGTAGCATTTCGTTTTTGAAATACAAGTCCGTTTGGATTAGTTATTTTTGGGGTTATTTTTCAAAAACTATATGAAAAACTTTTAATGTAGATGTTTTTTGGATTATTTTTAGAGGTATTTTTAAAACATATTTTTGGGTATTTTTATAATTTATAATTTTTATATACATTTATGCATTTATAATACATTTATAAATATTTATAAATATTTATAAATAAATGTATTTATATATTCGCTAAAGAATAAATAAATGTATTTATATATTCGCTAAAGAATATATAAATGTATTAGAAATGTATTATATTATATATAATACATAATATAAATATATTTATAAATGTATTAGTGTATATTATTATAAATGAAAATTATATAAATTATAAATTATAAATTATATATTTTTATATAAATATACATTTATGCATTTATAATACATTTATAAATATTTATAATTAAATATATTTATATATAAATATATAAATATATTATAAATTTATTATATTATATATAATACATAATACAAATATATTTATAAATGTATAAGTGTATATTATTGTAAATGTATAAATTATAAATGAATATTATATAAATGTATAAATGTATAAATTTTAATTTTTATATTTTTATATAAATATAAATATACATTTATGCATTTATAATACATTTATAAATATTTATAAATAAATATATTTATGTATTTATATAAAAATATATAAATGTATTATATTATATATAATACATAATATAAATATATTTATAAATGTATAAGTGTATATTATTATAATTGTATAAATTACAAATGAATATTATATAAATATATAAATTATAATTTTATTAATATATATTAATATTATGTATAAATGTATTAATATAATTAATATAAATGTACAAATGTATTAATATTATGTATAAATGTAAAATTAATATTATGTATATTAATACAAATGTATAAATGTATTATATTATATATAATACATAATATAAACGTATATTATAAATATACATTAATATATATATTATGTATAAATGTATAATATATATTATATATTACATATTATATTATATATAATTTATATAATTTATATAATGTATAATATTCATATAAATATATTATAAATATATTAAAATAATTTTTAAATAAAATAAAATATTTATAATATGTATAAATAAATATATAAATATATAATCTATCTAATATACATTAATATTAATTATAAAAATTATAATATTATAAATATGGTGTTTATATAATATTTCAATTTGTAATATTTATTGTATATTTCATTATATAAATATTCATGTAATATATAGTATATAAATATATAATATGTAATTTTGAATTTGTATAATATACATAATATTGTATATATATAATATAATATACATAATATACATTATTACATTATTACATATTATGTATATTAAATATTATACATAACATTATTATACATTATTATACACAATAATGTACATAATATTATTATACATTAATAATGTATATATTATAATATAATGTACATAATATATTATGTATAAATAGTTACACATTTATGTATACAATATTACATATTATGTTTATTATATTATATTATGTATAATATACAATATTATGTATAATATTAATGTATATAAATATTTATATAATATATAATTTTGCAATTTGTATATTTCAATTTATATTAATATAATATATATATATAATATACATAATTGAAATATACATATGTAGTTGTTTTTGATATAATGTTTGGATATGGTGTTTTTGGAGTTGTTTTGGAAATACACATTTACTGTAGCATTTGGAACGTGAAAAATAGTTTTTCAAAAACACCCCCAAAAACAAGGGATCCAAACGGATCCTAAATTATCAAGATTCAACGTCCTAAGTCTAATTATAAAGAGTTTTGACCTAAAACGATTTCGTCTTAATTCTAGGTTCCCGTTAACACCTAACATTATTAATACTTAAAATTAGCTATTGAAATTCAAGGAATTAATATTAAAGTAATAAAACACTCTACGTCAAAAAATATTAACTTAATTTGCCAAAAATTCAAATAATCCAATATTTTGCACAATTAACTTATTTGCAACTTTAAACTTATTTTTACATACTTATCTAAGAACCAACAATAATAAAATTTATTAAAAGTCAAAGATGCAAATGCGACAAGTATATATATATATATATATATTCAAGGTTCTCACATCCTCCCCCCCTTAAATGAATTTTGTCCTCAAAATTCTTACCTTCTAATGAAATAATTCAGGGTATTTCCTCTTCATATCTTCTTCTAGTTCCCAAGTTGCTTCCTCTATTTCATGATTTTTCCATAGAATCTTTACCAAAGGAATTTTCTTACTTCTCAATTCTTTCACTTCTTTTTCCAAAATCTTAACTGGTCCTTCCTCATAAGTTAACGACTCATCCACTTCAATTCCTTCCAATTGCAACACATGGCTTGGGTCAGGGTGATATTTCTTGAGCATAAAACATGAAATACATTGTGAATCTGACCATGCTTGTAGGCAACCTCAACTGATATGCTACTTTACCGATTCGTTTCAAAATTTCAAAAGGTCCAATATACCTCGGCTTTAGCTTTTTACCCTTTTTGGACACTACTCCGCCCTTCACGGGTTTAACTCTTAGGAAAACTTTGTCTCCTACTTCAAATTCCAGATCTTTCCTCCTTATGTCGGCGTAGCTCTTTTGTCGACTCTGGGCAGTTTGAAGCCTTTCCCTAATTACTTTCACTTTCTCATGAGCTTCCTCCATCCAAGGTATAACCGTTGGATCCAAAATTTTCTTCTCTCCTATTTCATTCCAATGAATCGGAGATCGACACCTTCTCCCATACAATGCCTCATAAGGTGCCATTTGAATTGACGCATGATAGCTATTATTATAGGCAAATTCTACTAAGGCCATATACTGGCTCCATTTATCTCCAAAATCCAATATACACGACCTCAGCATATCCTCCAAAGTCTGAATTGTCCTTTCCGACTGCCCGTCTGTTTGGGGATGATAAGCGGTACTAAACTTCAACTTGGTCCCTAATGTCTCTTGAAATTTCTGCCAAAAACGCGAGACAAACCTTGGATCACGATCAGACACAATGCTTATAGGAACACCATGCAATCTCATGATCTCTTCTATGTACAACTTGGCCAATTTTGCCAAAGGAAAGCTCATACTCACAGGTAGAAAATGTACGGACTTGGTAAGCCTGTCAACTATTACCCAAACCGCATCAAATCCTTTTTGACTTCGAGGCAACCCCGTTACAAAATCCATGGTTATGTGGTCCCACTTCCATTCAGGGATTTCTAGTGGCTAAAATAGACCAGAGGGTTTCTGATGTTCAGCTTTTACTTCTTGGCATATCAAACATTTTTGCACAAACCTTGCCATGTCCTTTTTCAAACCGTCCCACCAGTATGATTCCTTCACATCATGATACATTTTGTTCACTCTTGGGTGTATAGTATACCTCGATCGATGTGATTCTTCTAGAATTTCTTTCCTTAATTCTTTATCAACTGGAACCACAATTCGATCTTGAAACCTTAACTCTCCTTCAGACCCTAGTTTAAAATCTAGGTTTTCTCCATTTTGCACTTTCTCCAACCTTTTCTGGATCGTGGGGTCCGTTTTCTGTGCCTCTTTAATACGCTCCATCAACGGTGATTTCAACGTCAGGTTCCCAAATAAAATCTTCAATCTCTCCAAACGAGGGTTCCAAATACTAACCTCCTCTAACATATCCCATTCTTTTACCATTAACCCTGCTACATGGGCCTTTCTACTTAGAGCGTCTGCCACCACGTTGGCTTTTCCTGGGTGGTAGTTTATTGAACAATCATAATCCTCCAAAAATTCTACCCATCGCCTTTGTCTCAAATTCAATTCCTTTTGGGAAAACAAGTACTTAAGCCTCTTGTGGTCCGTATAAACTTCAAAGGTCACACCGTACAAGTAATGTCCCCATTTCTTTAAGGCAAAAACCACTGCGGCCAGTTCTAGGTCATGCGTTGGGTAATTTTGTTCGTGAGGCTTCAATTTTCTAGAGGCATAGGCAACCACTTTACCCTTTTGCATTAGTACGCATCCAAGACCTTCCCTAGAGGCATCAGAGTATACGACATAACCTTCTACTCCGTCAGGCAACGCTAAAACAGGAGCTGATGTTAAGCGCTTCTTTAACTCTTGAAAGCTTGACTCGCACTTTGGAGTCCAGATGAACTTATTATTTTTCTTTGTCAGCTCTGTCATAGATCCAACAATCTTTGAAAAGTCCTTGATGAATCGCCTGTAATAACCTGCTAGACCCAAGAAACTTCTAACCTCTGTTGGAGTTTCTGGTTGTTTCCACATTGTGACTGCCTCAACTTTTGCCGGATCCACAGCAAGTCCATCCTTAGAAACTTTGTGCCCCAGAAAAGAAATTTCATCCAGCCAAAACTCACACTTACTAAATTTAGCATACAATTTATGCTCTCTTAAGATCTGCAGAACTACCTCCAAGTGTTTAACATGTTCTTCTCGAGTCTTAGAATATACTAGGATATCATCAATAAAAACTACTACAAACTGATCCAAGTACTTTTTAAAGACTCTCTGCATTAAGTCCATGAAGGCAGCTGGTGCATTGGTTAACCCAAATGGCATGACTGCGAACTCAAAATGTCCATATCTTGTATTGAAAGCAGTCTTAGGTATGTCTTCCTTCTTAATTTTCAACTGATAATATCCTTGCCTCAAGTCCAGTTTGGAGAAAACTACTGATCCTGGCAGCTGATCAAATAAGCTGTCAATCAATGGTAGAAGGTATTTATTTTTAATTGTACCCTCAATTAATCCTCGATAATCAATACACAACCTCAAACTTCCATCCTTTTTCTTAACAAATAGAACAGGTGCGCCCCATGGCGAATCACTTTCTCTAACAAAACCTCTCTCCAATAGATCCTGTAATTGTATTTTCAATTCTTTTAGTTCTGCAGGAGCCATTCAGTACGGAGTCTTAGAAATCGGGGCCATTCCCGGCACTAGTTCAATCTTAAACTCCACTTCTCTCTCCGGAGGTAATGTTTTTAATTCTTCGGGAAACACATCTGGAAATTCCCTTACCACTGGCACATCCTCCAACTTTACTTGGTCACTGGGAGCGTTAATTAGGAAAGCTAAGAAACCTTGCGCTCCTTTATACAACATTTTTCTTGCCCGAACTCCTAAAATCATGGCAGATGATGCTAACCTACCTTTCACATCCAATTTCAGGGTTGCTTCCCCAGGAATCCAAAATTCTACCACTTTTGCTCTACAATCAAGCTTAGCATGGTAATGAGCTAGGAAATCCATTCCTATGATAACATCATACCCTTTTATGTCCAAACTGACTAGGTCTACTAGCATCTTACGCTCTCCAACCCAGAATTCGCAGTTCTTATAGGCCAGGCTAGTGATTATACTCCTATTACCCATAGGTGTCCTAACTTCAAGGTCGAAGGGTAATTTAACAGGTTGTACATTAATTCCGGACATAAAAATTGGATTCACAAACCAGTGAGTTGCGCCAGGATCAATTAGTACTCTAGCTAATCGATGAAAGATTGGAAGAGTACCTTCCACGACCTCCGAGGAATCAGGTACAGGTTGATCGTCTATAGCGTACACCCTGGCCGGAACTTTGGTCCTATTTCCTCCAGAAATGGCTTGCCTAGCACTCAGAGTACCACCTTCTTGTATTTTTGGACAACCGAAAATCTGGTGCTCACTGCTTCCGCACTTCAAGCACTTTCCTTCTTTCCTCCAGCATCTGTCCTCAGTATGGCCAGCCCTCCTACAATACCCACAAGTTCCCTGAGGGGTGGTCGCACAACCTCCTTGCGGGGCATTCCTAGTTTGACTCCTTCCACTTGGTTCTCCTCTAGCTCCGATATCTCT